>NW_026263277.1:0-145000 GCF_947179515.1 Apodemus sylvaticus
ACATATCCTTTCGAGAGAAAACTGTCCTGTGCCTTCTCTTTTGAGGCTACACACTCAGACATACACGCAACATGAAAGCTTTTCGACTTACAACGTGTTGTTTAGGAAAAACAAGATAATTTCGCACGATGCGGGATTTCCTTAAAACGTGATTTTCTGAAAAATTTTGACGAAAGAAAATTCTCCTTTTGGTTCTCTTTAGATGCTACATGTTAAGACGTACACGCCACAACAATTCTTTTCGAGATACAACGTGTAGTTTTGGAGATACAAGCTAATTTTGTACTATGCGTTATTTTTTCTCGTAAAGAGTTTCCAATGCGTACGTATATGTCTTTACTCTGCAAAACTGTATTTCCTTATGAAGTGGTATTCTTACATATCCTTTCGAGAGAAAACTGTCCTGTGCCTTCTCTTTTGAGGCTACACACTCAGACATACACGCAACATGAAAGCTTTTCGACTTACAATGTGTTGTTTAGGAAAAACAAGATAATTTCGCACGATGCGGGATTTCCTTAAAACGTGATTTTCTGAAAAATTTTGACGAAAGAAAATTCTCCTTTTGGTTCTCTTTAGATGCTACATGTTAAGACGTACACGCCACAACAATTCTTTTCGAGATACAACGTGTAGTTTTGGAGATACAAGCTAATTTTGTACTATGCGTTATTTCTTCTCGTAAAGAGTTTCCAATGCGTACGTATATGTCTTTACTCTGCAAAACTGTATTTCCTTATGAAGTGGTATTCTTACATATCCTTTCGAGAGAAAACTGTCCTGTGCCTTCTCTTTTGAGGCTACACACTTAGACATACACGCAACATGAAAGCTTTTCGACTTACAACGTGTTGTTTAGGAAAAACAAGATAATTTCGCACGATGCGGGATTTCCTTAAAACGTGATTTTCTGAAAAATTTTGACGAAAGAAAATTCTCCTTTTGGTTCTCTTTAGATGCTACATGTTAAGACGTACACGCCACAATAATTCTTTTCGAGATACAACGTGTAGTTTTGGAGATACAAGCTAATTTTGTACTATGCGTTATTTCTTCTCGTAAAGAGTTTCCAATGCGTACGTATATGTCTTTACTCTGCAAAACTGTATTTCCTTATGAAGTGGTATTCTTACATATCCTTTCGAGAGAAAACTGTCCTGTGCCTTCTCTTTTGAGGCTACACACTCAGACATACACGCAACATGAAAGCTTTTCGACTTACAACGTGTTGTTTAGGAAAAACAAGATAATTTCGCACGATGCGGGATTTCCTTAAAACGTGATTTTCTGAAAAATTTTGACGAAAGAAAATTCTCCTTTTGGTTCTCTTTAGATGCTACATGTTAAGACGTACACGCCACAACAATTCTTTTCGAGATACAACGTGTAGTTTTGGAGATACAAGCTAATTTTGTACTATGCGTTATTTCTTCTCGTAAAGAGTTTCCAATGCGTACGTATATGTCTTTACTCTGCAAAACTGTATTTCCTTATGAAGTGGTATTCTTACATATCCTTTCGAGAGAAAACTGTCCTGTGCCTTCTCTTTTGAGGCTACACACTCAGACATACACGCAACATGAAAGCTTTTCGACTTACAACGTGTTGTTTAGGAAAAACAAGATAATTTCGCACGATGCGGGATTTCCTTAAAACGTGATTTTCTGAAAAATTTTGACGAAAGAAAATTCTCCTTTTGGTTCTCTTTAGATGCTACATGTTAAGACGTACACGCCACAACAATTGTTTTCGAGATACAACGTGTAGTTTTGGAGATACAAGCTAATTTTGTACTATGCGTTATTTCTTCTCGTAAAGAGTTTCCAATGTGTACGTATATGTCTTTACTCTGCAAAACTGTATTTCCTTATGAAGTGGTATTCTTACATATCCTTTCGAGAGAAAACTGTCCTGTGCCTTCTCTTTTGAGGCTACACACTCAGACATACACGCAACATGAAAGCTTTTCGACTTACAACGTGTTGTTTAGGAAAAACAAGATAATTTCGCACGATGCGGGATTTCCTTAAAACGTGATTTTCTGAAAAATTTTGACGAAAGAAAATTCTCCTTTTGGTTCTCTTTAGATGCTACATGTTAAGACGTACACGCCACAACAATTCTTTTCGAGATACAACGTGTAGTTTTGGAGATACAAGCTAATTTTGTACTATGCGTTATTTCTTCTCGTAGTTTCCAATGCGTACGTATATGTCTTTACTCTGCAAAACTGTATTTCCTTATGAAGTGGTATTCTTACATATCCTTTCGAGAGAAAACTGTCCTGTGCCTTCTCTTTTGAGGCTACACACTTAGACATACACGCAACATGAAAGCTTTTCGACTTACAACGTGTTGTTTAGGAAAAACAAGATAATTTCGCACGATGCGGGATTTCCTTAAAACGTGATTTTCTGAAAAATTTTGACGAAAGGAAATTCTACTTTTGGTTCTCTTTAGATGCTACACGTTAAGACGTACACGCCACAACAATTCTTTTCGAGATACAACGTGTAGTTTTGGAGATACAAGCTAATTTTGTACTATGCGTTATTTCTTCTCGTAAAGAGTTTCCAATGCGTACGTATATGTCTTTACTCTGCAAAACTGTATTTCCTTATGAAGTGGTATTCTTACATATCCTTTCGAGAGAAAACTGTCCTGTGCCTTCTCTTTTGAGGCTACACACTTAGACATACACGCAACATGAAAGCTTTTCGACTTACAACGTGTTGTTTAGGAAAAACAAGATAATTTCGCACGATGCGGGATTTCCTTAAAACGTGATTTTCTGAAAAATTTTGACGAAAGGAAATTCTCCTTTTGGTTCTCTTTAGATGCTACACGTTAAGACGTACACGCCACAACAATTCTTTTCGAGATACAACGTGTAGTTTTGGAGATACAAGCTAATTTTGTACTATGCGTTATTTCTTCTCGTAAAGAGTTTCCAATGCGTACGTATATGTCTTTACTCTGCAAAACTGTATTTCCTTATGAAGTGGTGTTCTTACATATTCTTTCGAGAGAAAACTGTCCTGTGCCTTCTCTTTTGAGGCTACACACTTAGACATACACGCAACATGAAAGCTTTTCGACTTACAACGTGTTGTTTAGGAAAAACAAGATAATTTCGCACGATGCGGGATTTCCTTAAAACGTGATTTTCTGAAAAATTTTGACGAAAGAAAATTCTCCTTTTGGTTCTCTTTAGATGCTACATGTTAAGACGTACACGCCACAACAATTCTTTTCGAGATACAACGTGTAGTTTTGGAGATACAAGCTAATTTTGTACTATGCGTTATTTCTTCTCGTAAAGAGTTTCCAATGCGTACGTATATGTCTTTACTCTGCAAAACTGTATTTCCTTATGAAGTGGTATTCTTACATATCCTTTCGAGAGAAAACTGTCCTGTGCCTTCTCTTTTGAGGCTACACACTCAGACATACACGCAACATGAAAGCTTTTCGACTTACAACGTGTTGTTTAGGAAAAACAAGATAATTTCGCACGATGCGGGATTTCCTTAAAACGTGATTTTCTGAAAAATTTTGACGAAAGAAAATTCTCCTTTTGGTTCTCTTTAGATGCTACATGTTAAGACGTACACGCCACAACAATTCTTTTCGAGATACAACGTGTAGTTTTGGAGATACAAGCTAATTTTGTACTATGCGTTATTTCTTCTCGTAAAGAGTTTCCAATGCGTACTTATATGTCTTTACTCTGCAAAACTGTATTTCCTTATGAAGTGGTATTCTTACATATCCTTTCGAGAGAAAACTGTCCTGTGCCTTCTCTTTTGAGGCTACACACTTAGACATACACGCAACATGAAAGCTTTTCGACTTACAACGTGTTGTTTAGGAAAAACAAGATAATTTCGCACGATGCGGGATTTCCTTAAAACGTGATTTTCTGAAAAATTTTGACGAAAGAAAATTCTCCTTTTGGTTCTCTTTAGATGCTACATGTTAAGACGTACACGCCACAATAATTCTTTTCGAGATACAACGTGTAGTTTTGGAGATACAAGCTAATTTTGTACTATGCGTTATTTCTTCTCGTAAAGAGTTTCCAATGCGTACGTATATGTCTTTACTCTGCAAAACTGTATTTCCTTATGAAGTGGTATTCTTACATATCCTTTCGAGAGAAAACTGTCCTGTGCCTTCTCTTTTGAGGCTACACACGTAGACATACACGCAACATGAAAGCTTTTCGACTTACAACGTGTTGTTTAGGAAAAACAAGATAATTTCGCACGATGCGGGATTTCCTTAAAACGTGATTTTCTGAAAAATTTTGACGAAAGAAAATTCTCCTTTTGGTTCTCTTTAGATGCTACATGTTAAGACGTACACCCCACAACAATTCTTTTCGAGATACAACGTGTAGTTTTGGAGATACAAGCTAATTTTGTACTATGCGTTATTTCTTCTCGTAAAGAGTTTCCAATGCGTACGTATATGTCTTTACTCTGCAAAACTGTATTTCCTTATGAAGTGGTATTCTTACATATCCTTTCGAGAGAAAACTGTCCTGTGCCCTCTCTTTTGAGGCTACACACTCAGACATACACGCAACATGAAAGCTTTTCGACTTACAACGTGTTGTTTAGGAAAAACAAGATAATTTCGCACGATGCGGGATTTCCTTAAAACGTGATTTTCTGAAAAATTTTGACGAAAGAAAATTCTCCTTTTGGTTCTCTTTAGATGCTACATGTTAAGACGTACACGCCACAACAATTGTTTTCGAGATACAACGTGTAGTTTTGGAGATACAAGCTAATTTTGTACTATGCGTTATTTCTTCTCGTAAAGAGTTTCCAATGCGCACGTATATGTCTTTACTCTGCAAAACTGTATTTCCTTATGAAGTGGTATTCTTACATATCCTTTCGAGAGAAAACTGTCCTGTGCCTTCTCTTTTGAGGCTACACACTCAGACATACACGCAACATGAAAGCTTTTCGACTTACAACGTGTTGTTTAGGGAAAACAAGATAATTTCGCACGATGCGGGATTTCCTTAAAACGTGATTTTCTGAAAAATTTTGACGAAAGAAAATTCTCCTTTTGGTTCTCTTTAGATGCTACATGTTAAGACGTACACGCCACAACAATTCTTTTCGAGATACAACGTGTAGTTTTGGAGATACAAGCTAATTTTGTACTATGCGTTATTTCTTCTCGTAGTTTCCAATGCGTACGTATATGTCTTTACTCTGCAAAACTGTATTTCCTTATGAAGTGGTATTCTTACATATCCTTTCGAGAGAAAACTGTCCTGTGCCTTCTCTTTTGAGGCTACACACTTAGACATACACGCAACATGAAAGCTTTTCGACTTACAACGTGTTGTTTAGGAAAAACAAGATAATTTCGCACGATGCGGGATTTCCTTAAAACGTGATTTTCTGAAAAATTTTGACGAAAGAAAATTCTCCTTTTGGTTCTCTTTAGATGCTACATGTTAAGACGTACACGCCACAACAATTCTTTTCGAGATACAACGTGTAGTTTTGGAGATACAAGCTAATTTTGTACTATGCGTTATTTCTTCTCGTAAAGAGTTTCCAATGCGTACGTATATGTCTTTACTCTGCAAAACTGTATTTCCTTATGAAGTGGTATTCTTACATATCCTTTCGAGAGAAAACTGTCCTGTGCCTTCTCTTTTGAGGCTACACACTTAGACATACACGCAACATGAAAGCTTTTCGACTTACAACGTGTTGTTTAGGAAAAACAAGATAATTTCGCACGATGCGGGATTTCCTTAAAACGTGATTTTCTGAAAAATTTTGACGAAAGAAAATTCTCCTTTTGGTTCTCTTTAGATGCTACATGTTAAGACGTACACGCCACAATAATTCTTTTCGAGATACAACGTGTAGTTTTGGAGATACAAGCTAATTTTGTACTATGCGTTATTTCTTCTCGTAAAGAGTTTCCAATGCGTACGTATATGTCTTTACTCTGCAAAACTGTATTTCCTTATGAAGTGGTATTCTTACATATCCTTTCGAGAGAAAACTGTCCTGTGCCTTCTCTTTTGAGGCTACACACGTAGACATACACGCAACATGAAAGCTTTTCGACTTACAACGTGTTGTTTAGGAAAAACAAGATAATTTCGCACGATGCGGGATTTCCTTAAAACGTGATTTTCTGAAAAATTTTGACGAAAGAAAATTCTCCTTTTGGTTCTCTTTAGATGCTACATGTTAAGACGTACACGCCACAACAATTCTTTTCGAGATACAACGTGTAGTTTTGGAGATACAAGCTAATTTTGTACTATGCGTTATTTCTTCTCGTAAAGAGTTTCCAATGCGTACGTATATGTCTTTACTCTGCAAAACTGTATTTCCTTATGAAGTGGTATTCTTACATATCCTTTCGAGAGAAAACTGTCCTGTGCCTTCTCTTTTGAGGCTACACACTCAGACATACACGCAACATGAAAGCTTTTCGACTTACAACGTGTTGTTTAGGAAAAACAAGATAATTTCGCACGATGCGGGATTTCCTTAAAACGTGATTTTCTGAAAAATTTTGACGAAAGAAAATTCTCCTTTTGGTTCTCTTTAGATGCTACATGTTAAGACGTACACGCCACAACAATTGTTTTCGAGATACAACGTGTAGTTTTGGAGATACAAGCTAATTTTGTACTATGCGTTATTTCTTCTCGTAAAGAGTTTCCAATGCGTACGTATATGTCTTTACTCTGCAAAACTGTATTTCCTTATGAAGTGGTATTCTTACATATCCTTTCGAGAGAAAACTGTCCTGTGCCTTCTCTTTTGAGGCTACACACTCAGACATACACGCAACATGAAAGCTTTTCGACTTACAACGTGTTGTTTAGGAAAAACAAGATAATTTCGCACGATGCGGGATTTCCTTAAAACGTGATTTTCTGAAAAATTTTGACGAAAGAAAATTCTCCTTTTGGTTCTCTTTAGATGCTACATGTTAAGACGTACACGCCACAACAATTCTTTTCGAGATACAACGTGTAGTTTTGGAGATACAAGCTAATTTTGTACTATGCGTTATTTCTTCTCGTAGTTTCCAATGCGTACGTATATGTCTTTACTCTGCAAAACTGTATTTCCTTATGAAGTGGTATTCTTACATATCCTTTCGAGAGAAAACTGTCCTGTGCCTTCTCTTTTGAGGCTACACACTTAGACATACACGCAACATGAAAGCTTTTCGACTTACAACGTGTTGTTTAGGAAAAACAAGATAATTTCGCACGATGCGGGATTTCCTTAAAACGTGATTTTCTGAAAAATTTTGACGAAAGGAAATTCTACTTTTGGTTCTCTTTAGATGCTACACGTTAAGACGTACACGCCACAACAATTCTTTTCGAGATACAACGTGTAGTTTTGGAGATACAAGCTAATTTTGTACTATGCGTTATTTCTTCTCGTAAAGAGTTTCCAATGCGTACGTATATGTCTTTACTCTGCAAAACTGTATTTCCTTATGAAGTGGTATTCTTACATATCCTTTCGAGAGAAAACTGTCCTGTGCCTTCTCTTTTGAGGCTACACACTTAGACATACACGCAACATGAAAGCTTTTCGACTTACAACGTGTTGTTTATGAAAAACAAGATAATTTCGCACGATGCGGGATTTCCTTAAAACGTGATTTTCTGAAAAATTTTGACGAAAGGAAATTCTCCTTTTGGTTCTCTTTAGATGCTACACGTTAAGACGTACACGCCACAACAATTCTTTTCGAGATACAACGTGTAGTTTTGGAGATACAAGCTAATTTTGTACTATGCGTTATTTCTTCTCGTAAAGAGTTTCCAATGCGTACGTATATGTCTTTACTCTGCAAAACTGTATTTCCTTATGAAGTGGTGTTCTTACATATTCTTTCGAGAGAAAACTGTCCTGTGCCTTCTCTTTTGAGGCTACACACTTAGACATACACGCAACATGAAAGCTTTTCGACTTACAACGTGTTGTTTAGGAAAAACAAGATAATTTCGCACGATGCGGGATTTCCTTAAAACGTGATTTTCTGAAAAATTTTGACGAAAGAAAATTCTCCTTTTGGTTCTCTTTAGATGCTACATGTTAAGACGTACACGCCACAACAATTCTTTTCGAGATACAACGTGTAGTTTTGGAGATACAAGCTAATTTTGTACTATGCGTTATTTCTTCTCGTAAAGAGTTTCCAATGCGTACGTATATGTCTTTACTCTGCAAAACTGTATTTCCTTATGAAGTGGTATTCTTACATATCCTTTCGAGAGAAAACTGTCCTGTGCCTTCTCTTTTGAGGCTACACACTCAGACATACACGCAACATGAAAGCTTTTCGACTTACAACGTGTTGTTTAGGAAAAACAAGATAATTTCGCACGATGCGGGATTTCCTTAAAACGTGATTTTCTGAAAAATTTTGACGAAAGAAAATTCTCCTTTTGGTTCTCTTTAGATGCTACATGTTAAGACGTACACGCCACAACAATTCTTTTCGAGATACAACGTGTAGTTTTGGAGATACAAGCTAATTTTGTACTATGCGTTATTTCTTCTCGTAAAGAGTTTCCAATGCGTACGTATATGTCTTTACTCTGCAAAACTGTATTTCCTTATGAAGTGGTATTCTTACATATCCTTTCGAGAGAAAACTGTCCTGTGCCTTCTCTTTTGAGGCTACACACTTAGACATACACGCAACATGAAAGCTTTTCGACTTACAACGTGTTGTTTAGGAAAAACAAGATAATTTCGCACGATGCGGGATTTCCTTAAAACGTGATTTTCTGAAAAATTTTGACGAAAGAAAATTCTCCTTTTGGTTCTCTTTAGATGCTACATGTTAAGACGTACACGCCACAACAATTCTTTTCGAGATACAACGTGTAGTTTTGGAGATACAAGCTAATTTTGTACTATGCGTTATTTCTTCTCGTAAGGAGTTTCCAATGCGTACGTATATGTCTTTACTCTGCAAAACAGTATTTCCTTATGAAGTGGTATTCTTACATATCCTTTCGAGAGAAAACTGTCCTGTGCCTTCTCTTTTGAGGCTACACACTTAGACATACACGCAACATGAAAGCTTTTCGACTTACAACGTGTTGTTTAGGAAAAACAAGATAATTTCGCACGATGCGGGATTTCCTTAAAACGTGATTTTCTGAAAAATTTTGACGAAAGAAAATTCTCCTTTTGGTTCTCTTTAGATGCTACATGTTAAGACGTACACGCCACAACAATTCTTTTCGAGATACAACGTGTAGTTTTGGAGATACAAGCTAATTTTGTACTATGCGTTATTTCTTCTCGTAAAGAGTTTCCAATGCGTACGTATATGTCTTTACTCTGCAAAACTGTATTTCCTTATGAAGTGGTATTCTTACATATCCTTTCGAGAGAAAACTGTCCTGTGCCTTCTCTTTTGAGGCTACACACTCAGACATACACGCAACATGAAAGCTTTTCGACTTACAACGTGTTGTTTAGGAAAAACAAGATAATTTCGCACGATGCGGGATTTCCTTAAAACGTGATTTTCTGAAAAATTTTGACGAAAGAAAATTCTCCTTTTGGTTCTCTTTAGATGCTACATGTTAAGACGTACACGCCACAACAATTCTTTTCGAGATACAACGTGTAGTTTTGGAGATACAAGCTAATTTTGTACTATGCGTTATTTCTTCTCGTAAAGAGTTTCCAATGCGTACGTATATGTCTTTACTCTGCAAAACTGTATTTCCTTATGAAGTGGTATTCTTACATATCCTTTCGAGAGAAAACTGTCCTGTGCCTTCTCTTTTGAGGCTACACACTTAGACATACACGCAACATGAAAGCTTTTCGACTTACAACGTGTTGTTTAGGAAAAACAAGATAATTTCGCACGATGCGGGATTTCCTTAAAACGTGATTTTTCTGAAAAATTTTGACGAAAGAAAATTCTCCTTTTGGTTCTCTTTAGATGCTACATGTTAAGACGTACACGCCACAACAATTCTTTTCGAGATACAACGTGTAGTTTTGGAGATACAAGCTAATTTTGTACTATGCGTTATTTCTTCTCGTAAAGAGTTTCCAATGCGTACGTATATGTCTTTACTCTGCAAAACTGTATTTCCTTATGAAGTGGTATTCTTACATATCCTTTCGAGAGAAAACTGTCCTGTGCCTTCTCTTTTGAGGCTACACACTTAGACATACACGCAACATGAAAGCTTTTCGACTTACAACGTGTTGATTAGGAAAAACAAGATAATTTCGCACGATGCGGGATTTCCTTAAAACGTGATTTTCTGAAAAATTTTGACGAAAGAAAATTCTCCTTTTGGTTCTCTTTAGATGCTACATGTTAAGACGTACACGCCACAACAATTCTTTTCGAGATACAACGTGTAGTTTTGGAGATACAAGCTAATTTTGTACTATGCGTTATTTCTTCTCGTAAAGAGTTTCCAATGCGTACGTATATGTCTTTACTCTGCAAAACTGTATTTCCTTATGAAGTGGTATTCTTACATATCCTTTCGAGAGAAAACTGTCCTGTGCCTTCTCTTTTGAGGCTACACACTTAGACATACACGCAACATGAAAGCTTTTCGACTTACAACGTGTTGTTTAGGAAAAACAAGATAATTTCGCACGATGCGGGATTTCCCTAAAACGTGATTTTCTGAAAAATTTTGACGAAGGAAAATTCTCCTTTTGGTTCTCTTTAGATGCTACATGTTAAGACGTACACGCCACAACAATTCTTTTCGAGATACAACGTGTAGTTTTGGAGATACAAGCTAATTTTGTACTATGCGTTATTTCTTCTCGTAAAGAGTTTCCAATGCGTACGTATATGTCTTTACTCTGCAAAACTGTATTTCCTTATGAAGTGGTATTCTTACATATACTTTCGAGAGAAAACTGTCCTGTGCCTTCTCTTTTGAGGCTACACACTTAGACATACACGCAACATGAAAGCTTTTCGACTTACAACGTGTTGTTTAGGAAAAACAAGATAATTTCGCACGATGCGGGATTTCCTTAAAACGTGATTTTCTGAAAAATTTTGACGAAAGAAAATTCTCCTTTTGGTTCTCTTTAGATGCTACATGTTAAGACGTACACGCCACAACAATTCTTTTCGAGATACAACGTGTAGTTTTGGAGATACAAGCTAATTTTGTACTATGCGTTATTTCTTCTCGTAAAGAGTTTCCAATGCGTACGTATATGTCTTTACTCTGCAAAACTGTATTTCCTTATGAAGTGGTATTCTTACATATCCTTTCGAGAGAAAACTGTCCTGTGCCTTCTCTTTTGAGGCTACACACTTAGACATACACGCAACATGAAAGCTTTTCGACTTACAACGTGTTGTTTAGGAAAAACAAGATAATTTCGCACGATGCGGGATTTCCTTAAAACGTGATTTTCTGAAAAATTTTGACGAAAGAAAATTCTCCTTTTGGTTCTCTTTAGATGCTACATGTTAAGACGTACACGCCACAACAATTCTTTTCGAGATACAACGTGTAGTTTTGGAGATACAAGCTAATTTTGTACTATGCGTTATTTCTTCTCGTAAGGAGTTTCCAATGCGTACGTATATGTCTTTACTCTGCAAAACAGTATTTCCTTATGAAGTGGTATTCTTACATATCCTTTCGAGAGAAAACTGTCCTGTGCCTTCTCTTTTGAGGCTACACACTTAGACATACACGCAACATGAAAGCTTTTCGACTTACAACGTGTTGTTTAGGAAAAACAAGATAATTTCGCACGATGCGGGATTTCCTTAAAACGTGATTTTCTGAAAAATTTTGACGAAAGAAAATTCTCCTTTTGGTTCTCTTTAGATGCTACATGTTAAGACGTACACGCCACAACAATTCTTTTCGAGATACAACGTGTAGTTTTGGAGATACAAGCTAATTTTGTACTATGCGTTATTTCTTCTCGTAAAGAGTTTCCAATGCGTACGTATATGTCTTTACTCTGCAAAACTGTATTTCCTTATGAAGTGGTATTCTTACATATCCTTTCGAGAGAAAACTGTCCTGTGCCTTCTCTTTTGAGGCTACACACTCAGACATACACGCAACATGAAAGCTTTTCGACTTACAACGTGTTGTTTAGGAAAAACAAGATAATTTCGCACGATGCGGGATTTCCTTAAAACGTGATTTTCTGAAAAATTTTGACGAAAGAAAATTCTCCTTTTGGTTCTCTTTAGATGCTACATGTTAAGACGTACACGCCACAACAATTCTTTTCGAGATACAACGTGTAGTTTTGGAGATACAAGCTAATTTTGTACTATGCGTTATTTCTTCTCGTAAAGAGTTTCCAATGCGTACGTATATGTCTTTACTCTGCAAAACTGTATTTCCTTATGAAGTGGTATTCTTACATATCCTTTCGAGAGAAAACTGTCCTGTGCCTTCTCTTTTGAGGCTACACACTTAGACATACACGCAACATGAAAGCTTTTCGACTTACAACGTGTTGTTTAGGAAAAACAAGATAATTTCGCACGATGCGGGATTTCCTTAAAACGTGATTTTTCTGAAAAATTTTGACGAAAGAAAATTCTCCTTTTGGTTCTCTTTAGATGCTACATGTTAAGACGTACACGCCACAACAATTCTTTTCGAGATACAACGTGTAGTTTTGGAGATACAAGCTAATTTTGTACTATGCGTTATTTCTTCTCGTAAAGAGTTTCCAATGCGTACGTATATGTCTTTACTCTGCAAAACTGTATTTCCTTATGAAGTGGTATTCTTACATATCCTTTCGAGAGAAAACTGTCCTGTGCCTTCTCTTTTGAGGCTACACACTTAGACATACACGCAACATGAAAGCTTTTCGACTTACAACGTGTTGTTTAGGAAAAACAAGATAATTTCGCACGATGCGGGATTTCCTTAAAACGTGATTTTCTGAAAAATTTTGACGAAAGAAAATTCTCCTTTTGGTTCTCTTTAGATGCTACATGTTAAGACGTACACGCCACAACAATTCTTTTCGAGATACAACGTGTAGTTTTGGAGATACAAGCTAATTTTGTACTATGCGTTATTTCTTCTCGTAAAGAGTTTCCAATGCGTACGTATATGTCTTTACTCTGCAAAACTGTATTTCCTTATGAAGTGGTATTCTTACATATCCTTTCGAGAGAAAACTGTCCTGTGCCTTCTCTTTTGAGGCTACACACTTAGACATACACGCAACATGAAAGCTTTTCGACTTACAACGTGTTGTTTAGGAAAAACAAGATAATTTCGCACGATGCGGGATTTCCTTAAAACGTGATTTTCTGAAAAATTTTGACGAAGGAAAATTCTCCTTTTGGTTCTCTTTAGATGCTACATGTTAAGACGTACACGCCACAACAATTCTTTTCGAGATACAACGTGTAGTTTTGGAGATACAAGCTAATTTTGTACTATGCGTTATTTCTTCTCGTAAAGAGTTTCCAATGCGTACGTATATGTCTTTACTCTGCAAAACTGTATTTCCTTATGAAGTGGTATTCTTACATATCCTTTCGAGAGAAAACTGTCCTGTGCCTTCTCTTTTGAGGCTACACACTTAGACATACACGCAACATGAAAGCTTTTCGACTTACAACGTGTTGTTTAGGAAAAACAAGATAATTTCGCACGATGTGGGATTTCCTTAAAACGTGATTTTCTGAAAAATTTTGACGAAAGAAAATTCTCCTTTTGGTTCTCTTTAGATGCTACATGTTAAGACGTACACGCCACAATAATTCTTTTCGAGATACAACGTGTAGTTTTGGAGATACAAGCTAATTTTGTACTATGCGTTATTTCTTCTCGTAAAGAGTTTCCAATGCGTACGTATATGTCTTTACTCTGCAAAACTGTATTTCCTTATGAAGTGGTATTCTTACATATCCTTTCGAGAGAAAACTGTCCTGTGCCTTCTCTTTTGAGGCTACACACGTAGACATACACGCAACATGAAAGCTTTTCGACTTACAACGTGTTGTTTAGGAAAAACAAGATAATTTCGCACGATGCGGGATTTCCTTAAAACGTGATTTTCTGAAAAATTTTGACGAAAGAAAATTCTCCTTTTGGTTCTCTTTAGATGCTACATGTTAAGACGTACACGCCACAACAATTCTTTTCGAGATACAACGTGTAGTTTTGGAGATACAAGCTAATTTTGTACTATGCGTTATTTCTTCTCGTAAAGAGTTTCCAATGCGTACGTATATGTCTTTACTCTGCAAAACTGTATTTCCTTATGAAGTGGTATTCTTACATATCCTTTCGAGAGAAAACTGTCCTGTGCCTTCTCTTTTGAGGCTACACACTCAGACATACACGCAACATGAAAGCTTTTCGACTTACAACGTGTTGTTTAGGAAAAACAAGATAATTTCGCACGATGCGGGATTTCCTTAAAACGTGATTTTCTGAAAAATTTTGACGAAAGAAAATTCTCCTTTTGGTTCTCTTTAGATGCTACATGTTAAGACGTACACGCCACAACAATTCTTTTCGAGATACAACGTGTAGTTTTGGAGATACAAGCTAATTTTGTACTATGCGTTATTTCTTCTCGTAAAGAGTTTCCAATGCGTACGTATATGTCTTTACTCTGCAAAACTGTATTTCCTTATGAAGTGGTATTCTTACATATCCTTTCGAGAGAAAACTGTCCTGTGCCTTCTCTTTTGAGGCTACACACTCAGACATACACGCAACATGAAAGCTTTTCGACTTACAACGTGTTGTTTAGGAAAAACAAGATAATTTCGCACGATGCGGGATTTCCTTAAAACGTGATTTTCTGAAAAATTTTGACGAAAGAAAATTCTCCTTTTGGTTCTCTTTAGATGCTACATGTTAAGACGTACACGCCACAACAATTCTTTTCGAGATACAACGTGTAGTTTTGGAGATACAAGCTAATTTTGTACTATGCGTTATTTCTTCTCGTAAAGAGTTTCCAATGCGTACGTATATGTCTTTACTCTGCAAAACTGTATTTCCTTATGAAGTGGTATTCTTACATATCCTTTCGAGAGAAAACTGTCCTGTGCCTTCTCTTTTGAGGCTACACACTTAGACATACACGCAACATGAAAGCTTTTCGACTTACAACGTGTTGTTTAGGAAAAACAAGATAATTTCGCACGATGCGGGATTTCCTTAAAACGTGATTTTCTGAAAAATTTTGACGAAAGAAAATTCTCCTTTTGGTTCTCTTTAGATGCTACATGTTAAGACGTACACGCCACAATAATTCTTTTCGAGATACAACGTGTAGTTTTGGAGATACAAGCTAATTTTGTACTATGCGTTATTTCTTCTCGTAAAGAGTTTCCAATGCGTACGTATATGTCTTTACTCTGCAAAACTGTATTTCCTTATGAAGTGGTATTCTTACATATCCTTTCGAGAGAAAACTGTCCTGTGCCTTCTCTTTTGAGGCTACACACGTAGACATACACGCAACATGAAAGCTTTTCGACTTACAACGTGTTGTTTAGGAAAAACAAGATAATTTCGCACGATGCGGGATTTCCTTAAAACGTGATTTTCTGAAAAATTTTGACGAAAGAAAATTCTCCTTTTGGTTCTCTTTAGATGCTACATGTTAAGACGTACACGCCACAACAATTCTTTTCGAGATACAACGTGTAGTTTTGGAGATACAAGCTAATTTTGTACTATGCGTTATTTCTTCTCGTAAAGAGTTTCCAATGCGTACGTATATGTCTTTACTCTGCAAAACTGTATTTCCTTATGAAGTGGTATTCTTACATATCCTTTCGAGAGAAAACTGTCCTGTGCCTTCTCTTTTGAGGCTACACACTCAGACATACACGCAACATGAAAGCTTTTCGACTTACAACGTGTTGTTTAGGAAAAACAAGATAATTTCGCACGATGCGGGATTTCCTTAAAACGTGATTTTCTGAAAAATTTTGACGAAAGAAAATTCTCCTTTTGGTTCTCTTTAGATGCTACATGTTAAGACGTACACGCCACAACAATTGTTTTCGAGATACAACGTGTAGTTTTGGAGATACAAGCTAATTTTGTACTATGCGTTATTTCTTCTCGTAAAGAGTTTCCAATGCGTACGTATATGTCTTTACTCTGCAAAACTGTATTTCCTTATGAAGTGGTATTCTTACATATCCTTTCGAGAGAAAACTGTCCTGTGCCTTCTCTTTTGAGGCTACACACTCAGACATACACGCAACATGAAAGCTTTTCGACTTACAACGTGTTGTTTAGGAAAAACAAGATAATTTCGCACGATGCGGGATTTCCTTAAAACGTGATTTTCTGAAAAATTTTGACGAAAGAAAATTCTCCTTTTGGTTCTCTTTAGATGCTACATGTTAAGACGTACACGCCACAACAATTCTTTTCGAGATACAACGTGTAGTTTTGGAGATACAAGCTAATTTTGTACTATGCGTTATTTCTTCTCGTAGTTTCCAATGCGTACGTATATGTCTTTACTCTGCAAAACTGTATTTCCTTATGAAGTGGTATTCTTACATATCCTTTCGAGAGAAAACTGTCCTGTGCCT
Source organism: Apodemus sylvaticus (assembly GCF_947179515.1). Classification (NCBI taxonomy): domain Eukaryota; kingdom Metazoa; phylum Chordata; class Mammalia; order Rodentia; family Muridae; genus Apodemus; species Apodemus sylvaticus. The sequence continues at coordinate 16,609 of NW_026263277.1, forward strand.
TCTCTTTTGAGGCTACACACTTAGACATACACGCAACATGAAAGCTTTTCGACTTACAACGTGTTGTTTAGGAAAAACAAGATAATTTCGCACGATGCGGGATTTCCTTAAAACGTGATTTTCTGAAAAATTTTGACGAAAGGAAATTCTACTTTTGGTTCTCTTTAGATGCTACACGTTAAGACGTACACGCCACAACAATTCTTTTCGAGATACAACGTGTAGTTTTGGAGATACAAGCTAATTTTGTACTATGCGTTATTTCTTCTCGTAAAGAGTTTCCAATGCGTACGTATATGTCTTTACTCTGCAAAACTGTATTTCCTTATGAAGTGGTATTCTTACATATCCTTTCGAGAGAAAACTGTCCTGTGCCTTCTCTTTTGAGGCTACACACTTAGACATACACGCAACATGAAAGCTTTTCGACTTACAACGTGTTGTTTATGAAAAACAAGATAATTTCGCACGATGCGGGATTTCCTTAAAACGTGATTTTCTGAAAAATTTTGACGAAAGAAAATTCTCCTTTTGGTTCTCTTTAGATGCTACATGTTAAGACGTACACGCCACAACAATTCCTTTCGAGATACAACGTGTAGTTTTGGAGATACAAGCTAATTTTGTACTATGCGTTATTTCTTCTCGTAAAGAGTTTCCAATGCGTACGTATATGTCTTTACTCTGCAAAACTGTATTTCCTTATGAAGTGGTATTCTTACATATCCTTTCGAGAGAAAACTGTCCTGTGCCTTCTCTTTTGAGGCTACACACTTAGACATACACGCAACATGAAAGCTTTTCGACTTACAACGTGTTGTTTAGGAAAAACAAGATAATTTCGCACGATGCGGGGTTTCCTTAAAAGGTGATTTTCTGAAAAATTTTGACGAAAGAAAATTCTCCTTTTGGTTCTCTTTAGATGCTACATGTTAAGACGTACACGCCACAACAATTCTTTTCGAGATACAACGTGTAGTTTTGGAGATACAAGCTAATTTTGTACTATGCGTTATTTCTTCTCGTAAAGAGTTTCCAATGCGTACGTATATGTCTTTACTCTGCAAAACTGTATTTCCTTATGAAGTGGTATTCTTACATATCCTTTCGAGAGAAAACTGTCCTGTGCCTTCTCTTTTGAGGCTACACACTCAGACATACACACAACATGAAAGCTTTTCGACTTACAACGTGTTGTTTAGGAAAAACAAGATAATTTCGCACGATGCGGGGTTTCCTTAAAACGTGATTTTCTGAAAAATTTTGACGAAAGAAAATTCTCCTTTTGGTTCTCTTTAGATGCTACATGTTAAGACGTACACGCCACAACAATTCTTTTCGAGATACAACGTGTAGTTTTGGAGATACAAGCTAATTTTGTACTATGCGTTATTTCTTCTCGTAAAGAGTTTCCAATGCCTACGTATATGTCTTTACTCTGCAAAACTGTATTTCCTTATGAAGTGGTATTCTTACATATCCTTTCGAGAGAAAACTGTCCTGTGCCTTCTCTTTTGAGGCTACACACTCAGACATACACGCAACATGAAAGCTTTTCGACTTACAACGTGTTGTTTAGGAAAAACAAGATAATTTCGCACGATGCGGGATTTCCTTAAAACGTGATTTTCTGAAAAATTTTGACGAAAGAAAATTCTCCTTTTGGTTCTCTTTAGATGCTACATGTTAAGACGTACACCCCACAACAATTCTTTTCGAGATACAACGTGTAGTTTTGGAGATACAAGCTAATTTTGTACTATGCGTTATTTCTTCTCGTAAAGAGTTTCCAATGCGTACGTATATGTCTTTACTCTGCAAAACTGTATTTCCTTATGAAGTGGTATTCTTACATATCCTTTCGAGAGAAAACTGTCCTGTGCCTTCTCTTTTGAGGCTACACACTTAGACATACACGCAACATGAAAGCTTTTCGACTTACAACGTGTTGTTTAGGAAAAACAAGATAATTTCGCACGATGCGGGATTTCCTTAAAACGTGATTTTCTGAAAAATTTTGACGAAAGAAAATTCTCCTTTTGGTTCTCTTTAGATGCTACATGTTAAGACGTACACGCCACAACAATTCTTTTCGAGATACAACGTGTAGTTTTGGAGATACAAGCTAATTTTGTACTATGCGTTATTTCTTCTCGTAAAGAGTTTCCAATGCGTACGTATATGTCTTTACTCTGCAAAACTGTATTTCCTTATGAAGTGGTATTCTTACATATCCTTTCGAGAGAAAACTGTCCTGTGCCTTCTCTTTTGAGGCTACACACTTAGACATACACGCAACATGAAAGCTTTTCGACTTACAACGTGTTGTTTAGGAAAAACAAGATAATTTCGCACGATGCGGGGTTTCCTTAAAACGTGATTTTCTGAAAAATTTTGACGAAAGAAAATTCTCCTTTTGGTTCTCTTTAGATGCTACATGTTAAGACGTACACGCCACAACAATTCTTTTCGAGATACAACGTGTAGTTTTGGAGATACAAGCTAATTTTGTACTATGCGTTATTTCTTCTCGTAAAGAGTTTCCAATGCGTACGTATATGTCTTTACTCTGCAAAACTGTATTTCCTTATGAAGTGGTATTCTTACATATCCTTTCGAGAGAAAACTGTCCTGTGCCTTCTCTTTTGAGGCTACACACTTAGACATACACGCAACATGAAAGCTTTTCGACTTACAATGTGTTGTTTAGGAAAAACAAGATAATTTCGCACGATGCGGGGTTTCCTTAAAACGTGATTTTCTGAAAAATTTTGACGAAAGAAAATTCTCCTTTTGGTTCTCTTTAGATGCTACATGTTAAGACGTACACGCCACAACAATTCTTTTCGAGATACAACGTGTAGTTTTGGAGATACAAGCTAATTTTGTACTATGCGTTATTTCTTCTCGTAAAGAGTTTCCAATGCGTACGTATATGTCTTTACTCTGCAAAACTGTATTTCCTTATGAAGTGGTATTCTTACATATCCTTTCGAGAGAAAACTGTCCTGTGCCTTCTCTTTTGAGGCTACACACTCAGACATACACACAACATGAAAGCTTTTCGACTTACAACGTGTTGTTTAGGAAAAACAAGATAATTTCGCACGATGCGGGGTTTCCTTAAAACGTGATTTTCTGAAAAATTTTGACGAAAGAAAATTCTCCTTTTGGTTCTCTTTAGATGCTACATGTTAAGACGTACACGCCACAACAATTCTTTTCGAGATACAACGTGTAGTTTTGGAGATACAAGCTAATTTTGTACTATGCGTTATTTCTTCTCGTAAAGAGTTTCCAATGCGTACGTATATGTCTTTACTCTGCAAAACTGTATTTCCTTATGAAGTGGTATTCTTACATATCCTTTCGAGAGAAAACTGTCCTGTGCCTTCTCTTTTGAGGCTACACACTCAGACATACACGCAACATGAAAGCTTTTCGACTTACAACGTGTTGTTTAGGAAAAACAAGATAATTTCGCACGATGCGTGATTTCCTTAAAACGTGATTTTCTGAAAAATTTTGACGAAAGAAAATTCTCCTTTTGGTTCTCCTTAGACGCTACATGTTAAGACGTACACGCCACAACAATTCTTTTCGAGATACAATGTGTAGTTTAGGAGATACAAGCTAATTTTGTACTATGCGTTATTTCTTCTCGTAAAGAGTTTCCAATGCGTACGTATATGTCTTTACTCTGCAAAACTGTATTTCCTTATGAAGTGGTATTCTTACATATCCTTTCGAGAGAAAACTGTCCTGTGCCTTCTCTTTTGAGGCTACACACTCAGACATACACGCAACATGAAAGCTTTTCGACTTACAACGTGTTGTTTAGGAAAAACAAGATAATTTCGCACGATGCGGGATTTCCTTAAAACGTGATTTTCTGAAAAATTTTGACGAAAGAAAATTCTCCTTTTGGTTCTCTTTAGATGCTACATGTTAAGACGTACACGCCACAACAATTCTTTTCGAGATACAACGTGTAGTTTTGGAGATACAAGCTAATTTTGTACTATGCGTTATTTCTTCTCGTAAAGAGTTTCCAATGCGTATGTATATGTCTTTACTCTGCAAAACTGTATTTCCTTATGAAGTGGTATTCTTACATATCCTTTCGAGAGAAAACTGTCCTGTGCCTTCTCTTTTGAGGCTACACACTTAGACATACACGCAACATGAAAGCTTTTCGACTTACAACGTGTTGTTTAGGAAAAACAAGATAATTTCGCACGATGCGGGATTTCCTTAAAACGTGATTTTCTGAAAAATTTTGACGAAAGAAAATTCTCCTTTTGGTTCTCTTTAGATGCTACATGTTAAGACGTACACGCCACAACAATTCTTTTCGAGATACAACGTGTAGTTTTGGAGATACAAGCTAATTTTGTACTATGCGTTATTTCTTCTCGTAAAGAGTTTCCAATGCGTACGTATATGTCTTTACTCTGCAAAACTGTATTTCCTTATGAAGTGGTATTCTTACATATCCTTTCGAGAGAAAACTGTCCTGTGCCTTCTCTTTTGAGGCTACACACTCAGACATACACGCAACATGAAAGCTTTTCGACTTACAACGTGTTGTTTAGGAAAAACAAGATAATTTCGCACGATGCGGGATTTCCTTAAAACGTGATTTTCTGAAAAATTTTGACGAAAGAAAATTCTCCTTTTGGTTCTCTTTAGATGCTACATGTTAAGACGTACAAGCCACAACAATTCTTTCGAGATACAACGTGTAGTTTTGGAGATACAAGCTAATTTTGTACTATGCGTTATTTCTTCTCGTAAAGAGTTTCCAATGCGTACGTATATGTCTTTACTCTGCAAAACTGTATTTCCTTATGAAGTGGTATTCTTACATATCCTTTCGAGAGAAAACTGTCCTGTGCCTTCTCTTTTGAGGCTACACACTCAGACATACACACAACATGAAAGCTTTTCGACTTACAACGTGTTGTTTAGGAAAAACAAGATAATTTCGCACGATGCGGGGTTTCCTTAAAACGTGATTTTCTGAAAAATTTTGACGAAAGAAAATTCTCCTTTTGGTTCTCTTTAGATGCTACATGTTAAGACGTACACGCCACAACAATTCTTTTCGAGATACAACGTGTAGTTTTGGAGATACAAGCTAATTTTGTACTATGCGTTATTTCTTCTCGTAAAGAGTTTCCAATGCGTACGTATATGTCTTTACTCTGCAAAACTGTATTTCCTTATGAAGTGGTATTCTTACATATCCTTTCGAGAGAAAACTGTCCTGTGCCTTCTCTTTTGAGGCTACACACTCAGACATACACGCAACATGAAAGCTTTTCGACTTACAACGTGTTGTTTAGGAAAAACAAGATAATTTCGCACGATGCGTGATTTCCTTAAAACGTGATTTTCTGAAAAATTTTGACGAAAGAAAATTCTCCTTTTGGTTCTCCTTAGACGCTACATGTTAAGACGTACACGCCACAACAATTCTTTTCGAGATACAATGTGTAGTTTAGGAGATACAAGCTAATTTTGTACTATGCGTTATTTCTTCTCGTAAAGAGTTTCCAATGCGTACGTATATGTCTTTACTCTGCAAAACTGTATTTCCTTATGAAGTGGTATTCTTACATATCCTTTCGAGAGAAAACTGTCCTGTGCCTTCTCTTTTGAGGCTACACACTCAGACATACACGCAACATGAAAGCTTTTCGACTTACAACGTGTTGTTTAGGAAAAACAAGATAATTTCGCACGATGCGGGATTTCCTTAAAACGTGATTTTCTGAAAAATTTTGACGAAAGAAAATTCTCCTTTTGGTTCTCTTTAGATGGTACATGTTAAGACGTACACGCCACAACAATTCTTTTCGAGATACAACGTGTAGTTTTGGAGATACAAGCTAATTTTGTACTATGCGTTATTTCTTCTCGTAAAGAGTTTCCAATGCGTATGTATATGTCTTTACTCTGCAAAACTGTATTTCCTTATGAAGTGGTATTCTTACATATCCTTTCGAGAGAAAACTGTCCTGTGCCTTCTCTTTTGAGGCTACACACTTAGACATACACGCAACATGAAAGCTTTTCGACTTACAACGTGTTGTTTAGGAAAAACAAGATAATTTCGCACGATGCGGGATTTCCTTAAAACGTGATTTTCTGAAAAATTTTGACGAAAGAAAATTCTCCTTTTGGTTCTCTTTAGATGCTACATGTTAAGACGTACACGCCACAACAATTCTTTTCGAGATACAACGTGTAGTTTTGGAGATACAAGCTAATTTTGTACTATGCGTTATTTCTTCTCGTAAAGAGTTTCCAATGCGTACGTATATGTCTTTACTCTGCAAAACTGTATTTCCTTATGAAGTGGTATTCTTACATATCCTTTCGAGAGAAAACTGTCCTGTGCCTTCTCTTTTGAGGCTACACACTCAGACATACACGCAACATGAAAGCTTTTCGACTTACAACGTGTTGTTTAGGAAAAACAAGATAATTTCGCACGATGCGGGATTTCCTTAAAACGTGATTTTCTGAAAAATTTTGACGAAAGAAAATTCTCCTTTTGGTTCTCTTTAGATGCTACATGTTAAGACGTACACGCCACAACAATTCTTTTCGAGATACAACGTGTAGTTTTGGAGATACAAGCTAATTTTGTACTATGCGTTATTTCTTCTCGTAAAGAGTTTCCAATGCGTACGTATATGTCTTTACTCTGCAAAACTGAATTTCCTTATGAAGTGGTATTCTTACATATCCTTTCGAGAGAAAACTGTCCTGTGCCTTCTCTTTTGAGGCTACACACTTAGACATACACGCAACATGAAAGCTTTTCGACTTACAACGTGTTGTTTAGGAAAAACAAGATAATTTCGCACGATGCGGGATTTCCTTAAAACGTGATTTTCTGAAAAATTTTGACGAAAGAAAATTCTCCTTTTGGTTCTCTTTAGATGCTACATGTTAAGACGTACACGCCACAACAATTCTTTTCGAGATACAACGTGTAGTTTTGGAGATACAAGCTAATTTTGTACTATGCGTTATTTCTTCTCGTAAAGAGTTTCCAATGCGTACGTATATGTCTTTACTCTGCAAAACTGTATTTCCTTATGAAGTGGTATTCTTACATATCCTTTCGAGAGAAAACTGTCCTGTGCCTTCTCTTTTGAGGCTACACACTCAGACATACACGCAACATGAAAGCTTTTCGACTTACAACGTGTTGTTTAGGAAAAACAAGATAATTTCGCACGATGCGGGATTTCCTTAAAACGTGATTTTCTGAAAAATTTTGACGAAAGAAAATTCTCCTTTTGGTTCTCTTTAGATGCTACATGTTAAGACGTACACGCCACAACAATTCTTTTCGAGATACAACGTGTAGTTTTGGAGATACAAGCTAATTTTGTACTATGCGTTATTTCTTCTCGTAAAGAGTTTCCAATGCGTACGTATATGTCTTTACTCTGCAAAACTGTATTTCCTTATGAAGTGGTATTCTTACATATCCTTTCGAGAGAAAACTGTCCTGTGCCTTCTCTTTTGAGGCTACACACTTAGACATACACGCAACATGAAAGCTTTTCGACTTACAACGTGTTGTTTAGGAAAAACAAGATAATTTCGCACGATGCGGGATTTCCTTAAAACGTGATTTTCTGAAAAATTTTGACGAAAGAAAATTCTCCTTTTGGTTCTCTTTAGATGCTACATGTTAAGACGTACACGCCACAACAATTCTTTTCGAGATACAACGTGTAGTTTTGGAGATACAAGCTAATTTTGTACTATGCGTTATTTCTTCTCGTAAGGAGTTTCCAATGCGTACGTATATGTCTTTACTCTGCAAAACAGTATTTCCTTATGAAGTGGTATTCTTACATATCCTTTCGAGAGAAAACTGTCCTGTGCCTTCTCTTTTGAGGCTACACACTTAGACATACACGCAACATGAAAGCTTTTCGACTTACAACGTGTTGTTTAGGAAAAACAAGATAATTTCGCACGATGCGGGATTTCCTTAAAACGTGATTTTCTGAAAAATTTTGACGAAAGAAAATTCTCCTTTTGGTTCTCTTTAGATGCTACATGTTAAGACGTACACGCCACAACAATTCTTTTCGAGATACAACGTGTAGTTTTGGAGATACAAGCTAATTTTGTACTATGCGTTATTTCTTCTCGTAAAGAGTTTCCAATGCGTACGTATATGTCTTTACTCTGCAAAACTGTATTTCCTTATGAAGTGGTATTCTTACATATCCTTTCGAGAGAAAACTGTCCTGTGCCTTCTCTTTTGAGGCTACACACTCAGACATACACGCAACATGAAAGCTTTTCGACTTACAACGTGTTGTTTAGGAAAAACAAGATAATTTCGCACGATGCGGGATTTCCTTAAAACGTGATTTTCTGAAAAATTTTGACGAAAGAAAATTCTCCTTTTGGTTCTCTTTAGATGCTACATGTTAAGACGTACACGCCACAACAATTCTTTTCGAGATACAACGTGTAGTTTTGGAGATACAAGCTAATTTTGTACTATGCGTTATTTCTTCTCGTAAAGAGTTTCCAATGCGTACGTATATGTCTTTACTCTGCAAAACTGTATTTCCTTATGAAGTGGTATTCTTACATATCCTTTCGAGAGAAAACTGTCCTGTGCCTTCTCTTTTGAGGCTACACACTTAGACATACACGCAACATGAAAGCTTTTCGACTTACAACGTGTTGTTTAGGAAAAACAAGATAATTTCGCACGATGCGGGATTTCCTTAAAACGTGATTTTTCTGAAAAATTTTGACGAAAGAAAATTCTCCTTTTGGTTCTCTTTAGATGCTACATGTTAAGACGTACACGCCACAACAATTCTTTTCGAGATACAACGTGTAGTTTTGGAGATACAAGCTAATTTTGTACTATGCGTTATTTCTTCTCGTAAAGAGTTTCCAATGCGTACGTATATGTCTTTACTCTGCAAAACTGTATTTCCTTATGAAGTGGTATTCTTACATATCCTTTCGAGAGAAAACTGTCCTGTGCCTTCTCTTTTGAGGCTACACACGTAGACATACACGCAACATGAAAGCTTTTCGACTTACAACGTGTTGTTTAGGAAAAACAAGATAATTTCGCACGATGCGGGATTTCCTTAAAACGTGATTTTCTGAAAAATTTTGACGAAAGAAAATTCTCCTTTTGGTTCTCTTTAGATGCTACATGTTAAGACGTACACGCCACAACAATTCTTTTCGAGATACAACGTGTAGTTTTGGAGATACAAGCTAATTTTGTACTATGCGTTATTTCTTCTCGTAAAGAGTTTCCAATGCGTACGTATATGTCTTTACTCTGCAAAACTGTATTTCCTTATGAAGTGGTATTCTTACATATCCTTTCGAGAGAAAACTGTCCTGTGCCTTCTCTTTTGAGGCTACACACTCAGACATACACGCAACATGAAAGCTTTTCGACTTACAACGTGTTGTTTAGGAAAAACAAGATAATTTCGCACGATGCGGGATTTCCTTAAAACGTGATTTTCTGAAAAATTTTGACGAAAGAAAATTCTCCTTTTGGTTCTCTTTAGATGCTACATGTTAAGACGTACACGCCACAACAATTCTTTTCGAGATACAACGTGTAGTTTTGGAGATACAAGCTAATTTTGTACTATGCGTTATTTTTTCTCGTAAAGAGTTTCCAATGCGTACGTATATGTCTTTACTCTGCAAAACTGTATTTCCTTATGAAGTGGTATTCTTACATATCCTTTCGAGAGAAAACTGTCCTGTGCCTTCTCTTTTGAGGCTACACACTCAGACATACACGCAACATGAAAGCTTTTCGACTTACAATGTGTTGTTTAGGAAAAACAAGATAATTTCGCACGATGCGGGATTTCCTTAAAACGTGATTTTCTGAAAAATTTTGACGAAAGAAAATTCTCCTTTTGGTTCTCTTTAGATGCTACATGTTAAGACGTACACGCCACAACAATTCTTTTCGAGATACAACGTGTAGTTTTGGAGATACAAGCTAATTTTGTACTATGCGTTATTTCTTCTCGTAAAGAGTTTCCAATGCGTACGTATATGTCTTTACTCTGCAAAACTGTATTTCCTTATGAAGTGGTATTCTTACATATCCTTTCGAGAGAAAACTGTCCTGTGCCTTCTCTTTTGAGGCTACACACTTAGACATACACGCAACATGAAAGCTTTTCGACTTACAACGTGTTGTTTAGGAAAAACAAGATAATTTCGCACGATGCGGGATTTCCTTAAAACGTGATTTTCTGAAAAATTTTGACGAAAGAAAATTCTCCTTTTGGTTCTCTTTAGATGCTACATGTTAAGACGTACACGCCACAATAATTCTTTTCGAGATACAACGTGTAGTTTTGGAGATACAAGCTAATTTTGTACTATGCGTTATTTCTTCTCGTAAAGAGTTTCCAATGCGTACGTATATGTCTTTACTCTGCAAAACTGTATTTCCTTATGAAGTGGTATTCTTACATATCCTTTCGAGAGAAAACTGTCCTGTGCCTTCTCTTTTGAGGCTACACACTCAGACATACACGCAACATGAAAGCTTTTCGACTTACAACGTGTTGTTTAGGAAAAACAAGATAATTTCGCACGATGCGGGATTTCCTTAAAACGTGATTTTCTGAAAAATTTTGACGAAAGAAAATTCTCCTTTTGGTTCTCTTTAGATGCTACATGTTAAGACGTACACGCCACAACAATTCTTTTCGAGATACAACGTGTAGTTTTGGAGATACAAGCTAATTTTGTACTATGCGTTATTTCTTCTCGTAAAGAGTTTCCAATGCGTACGTATATGTCTTTACTCTGCAAAACTGTATTTCCTTATGAAGTGGTATTCTTACATATCCTTTCGAGAGAAAACTGTCCTGTGCCTTCTCTTTTGAGGCTACACACTCAGACATACACGCAACATGAAAGCTTTTCGACTTACAACGTGTTGTTTAGGAAAAACAAGATAATTTCGCACGATGCGGGATTTCCTTAAAACGTGATTTTCTGAAAAATTTTGACGAAAGAAAATTCTCCTTTTGGTTCTCTTTAGATGCTACATGTTAAGACGTACACGCCACAACAATTGTTTTCGAGATACAACGTGTAGTTTTGGAGATACAAGCTAATTTTGTACTATGCGTTATTTCTTCTCGTAAAGAGTTTCCAATGTGTACGTATATGTCTTTACTCTGCAAAACTGTATTTCCTTATGAAGTGGTATTCTTACATATCCTTTCGAGAGAAAACTGTCCTGTGCCTTCTCTTTTGAGGCTACACACTCAGACATACACGCAACATGAAAGCTTTTCGACTTACAACGTGTTGTTTAGGAAAAACAAGATAATTTCGCACGATGCGGGATTTCCTTAAAACGTGATTTTCTGAAAAATTTTGACGAAAGAAAATTCTCCTTTTGGTTCTCTTTAGATGCTACATGTTAAGACGTACACGCCACAACAATTCTTTTCGAGATACAACGTGTAGTTTTGGAGATACAAGCTAATTTTGTACTATGCGTTATTTCTTCTCGTAGTTTCCAATGCGTACGTATATGTCTTTACTCTGCAAAACTGTATTTCCTTATGAAGTGGTATTCTTACATATCCTTTCGAGAGAAAACTGTCCTGTGCCTTCTCTTTTGAGGCTACACACTTAGACATACACGCAACATGAAAGCTTTTCGACTTACAACGTGTTGTTTAGGAAAAACAAGATAATTTCGCACGATGCGGGATTTCCTTAAAACGTGATTTTCTGAAAAATTTTGACGAAAGGAAATTCTACTTTTGGTTCTCTTTAGATGCTACACGTTAAGACGTACACGCCACAACAATTCTTTTCGAGATACAACGTGTAGTTTTGGAGATACAAGCTAATTTTGTACTATGCGTTATTTCTTCTCGTAAAGAGTTTCCAATGCGTACGTATATGTCTTTACTCTGCAAAACTGTATTTCCTTATGAAGTGGTATTCTTACATATCCTTTCGAGAGAAAACTGTCCTGTGCCTTCTCTTTTGAGGCTACACACTTAGACATACACGCAACATGAAAGCTTTTCGACTTACAACGTGTTGTTTAGGAAAAACAAGATAATTTCGCACGATGCGGGATTTCCTTAAAACGTGATTTTCTGAAAAATTTTGACGAAAGGAAATTCTCCTTTTGGTTCTCTTTAGATGCTACACGTTAAGACGTACACGCCACAACAATTCTTTTCGAGATACAACGTGTAGTTTTGGAGATACAAGCTAATTTTGTACTATGCGTTATTTCTTCTCGTAAAGAGTTTCCAATGCGTACGTATATGTCTTTACTCTGCAAAACTGTATTTCCTTATGAAGTGGTGTTCTTACATATTCTTTCGAGAGAAAACTGTCCTGTGCCTTCTCTTTTGAGGCTACACACTTAGACATACACGCAACATGAAAGCTTTTCGACTTACAACGTGTTGTTTAGGAAAAACAAGATAATTTCGCACGATGCGGGATTTCCTTAAAACGTGATTTTCTGAAAAATTTTGACGAAAGAAAATTCTCCTTTTGGTTCTCTTTAGATGCTACATGTTAAGACGTACACGCCACAACAATTCTTTTCGAGATACAACGTGTAGTTTTGGAGATACAAGCTAATTTTGTACTATGCGTTATTTCTTCTCGTAAAGAGTTTCCAATGCGTACGTATATGTCTTTACTCTGCAAAACTGTATTTCCTTATGAAGTGGTATTCTTACATATCCTTTCGAGAGAAAACTGTCCTGTGCCTTCTCTTTTGAGGCTACACACTCAGACATACACGCAACATGAAAGCTTTTCGACTTACAACGTGTTGTTTAGGAAAAACAAGATAATTTCGCACGATGCGGGATTTCCTTAAAACGTGATTTTCTGAAAAATTTTGACGAAAGAAAATTCTCCTTTTGGTTCTCTTTAGATGCTACATGTTAAGACGTACACGCCACAACAATTCTTTTCGAGATACAACGTGTAGTTTTGGAGATACAAGCTAATTTTGTACTATGCGTTATTTCTTCTCGTAAAGAGTTTCCAATGCGTACTTATATGTCTTTACTCTGCAAAACTGTATTTCCTTATGAAGTGGTATTCTTACATATCCTTTCGAGAGAAAACTGTCCTGTGCCTTCTCTTTTGAGGCTACACACTTAGACATACACGCAACATGAAAGCTTTTCGACTTACAACGTGTTGTTTAGGAAAAACAAGATAATTTCGCACGATGCGGGATTTCCTTAAAACGTGATTTTCTGAAAAATTTTGACGAAAGAAAATTCTCCTTTTGGTTCTCTTTAGATGCTACATGTTAAGACGTACACGCCACAATAATTCTTTTCGAGATACAACGTGTAGTTTTGGAGATACAAGCTAATTTTGTACTATGCGTTATTTCTTCTCGTAAAGAGTTTCCAATGCGTACGTATATGTCTTTACTCTGCAAAACTGTATTTCCTTATGAAGTGGTATTCTTACATATCCTTTCGAGAGAAAACTGTCCTGTGCCTTCTCTTTTGAGGCTACACACGTAGACATACACGCAACATGAAAGCTTTTCGACTTACAACGTGTTGTTTAGGAAAAACAAGATAATTTCGCACGATGCGGGATTTCCTTAAAACGTGATTTTCTGAAAAATTTTGACGAAAGAAAATTCTCCTTTTGGTTCTCTTTAGATGCTACATGTTAAGACGTACACCCCACAACAATTCTTTTCGAGATACAACGTGTAGTTTTGGAGATACAAGCTAATTTTGTACTATGCGTTATTTCTTCTCGTAAAGAGTTTCCAATGCGTACGTATATGTCTTTACTCTGCAAAACTGTATTTCCTTATGAAGTGGTATTCTTACATATCCTTTCGAGAGAAAACTGTCCTGTGCCCTCTCTTTTGAGGCTACACACTCAGACATACACGCAACATGAAAGCTTTTCGACTTACAACGTGTTGTTTAGGAAAAACAAGATAATTTCGCACGATGCGGGATTTCCTTAAAACGTGATTTTCTGAAAAATTTTGACGAAAGAAAATTCTCCTTTTGGTTCTCTTTAGATGCTACATGTTAAGACGTACACGCCACAACAATTGTTTTCGAGATACAACGTGTAGTTTTGGAGATACAAGCTAATTTTGTACTATGCGTTATTTCTTCTCGTAAAGAGTTTCCAATGCGCACGTATATGTCTTTACTCTGCAAAACTGTATTTCCTTATGAAGTGGTATTCTTACATATCCTTTCGAGAGAAAACTGTCCTGTGCCTTCTCTTTTGAGGCTACACACTCAGACATACACGCAACATGAAAGCTTTTCGACTTACAACGTGTTGTTTAGGGAAAACAAGATAATTTCGCACGATGCGGGATTTCCTTAAAACGTGATTTTCTGAAAAATTTTGACGAAAGAAAATTCTCCTTTTGGTTCTCTTTAGATGCTACATGTTAAGACGTACACGCCACAACAATTCTTTTCGAGATACAACGTGTAGTTTTGGAGATACAAGCTAATTTTGTACTATGCGTTATTTCTTCTCGTAGTTTCCAATGCGTACGTATATGTCTTTACTCTGCAAAACTGTATTTCCTTATGAAGTGGTATTCTTACATATCCTTTCGAGAGAAAACTGTCCTGTGCCTTCTCTTTTGAGGCTACACACTTAGACATACACGCAACATGAAAGCTTTTCGACTTACAACGTGTTGTTTAGGAAAAACAAGATAATTTCGCACGATGCGGGATTTCCTTAAAACGTGATTTTCTGAAAAATTTTGACGAAAGAAAATTCTCCTTTTGGTTCTCTTTAGATGCTACATGTTAAGACGTACACGCCACAACAATTCTTTTCGAGATACAACGTGTAGTTTTGGAGATACAAGCTAATTTTGTACTATGCGTTATTTCTTCTCGTAAAGAGTTTCCAATGCGTACGTATATGTCTTTACTCTGCAAAACTGTATTTCCTTATGAAGTGGTATTCTTACATATCCTTTCGAGAGAAAACTGTCCTGTGCCTTCTCTTTTGAGGCTACACACTTAGACATACACGCAACATGAAAGCTTTTCGACTTACAACGTGTTGTTTAGGAAAAACAAGATAATTTCGCACGATGCGGGATTTCCTTAAAACGTGATTTTCTGAAAAATTTTGACGAAAGAAAATTCTCCTTTTGGTTCTCTTTAGATGCTACATGTTAAGACGTACACGCCACAATAATTCTTTTCGAGATACAACGTGTAGTTTTGGAGATACAAGCTAATTTTGTACTATGCGTTATTTCTTCTCGTAAAGAGTTTCCAATGCGTACGTATATGTCTTTACTCTGCAAAACTGTATTTCCTTATGAAGTGGTATTCTTACATATCCTTTCGAGAGAAAACTGTCCTGTGCCTTCTCTTTTGAGGCTACACACGTAGACATACACGCAACATGAAAGCTTTTCGACTTACAACGTGTTGTTTAGGAAAAACAAGATAATTTCGCACGATGCGGGATTTCCTTAAAACGTGATTTTCTGAAAAATTTTGACGAAAGAAAATTCTCCTTTTGGTTCTCTTTAGATGCTACATGTTAAGACGTACACGCCACAACAATTCTTTTCGAGATACAACGTGTAGTTTTGGAGATACAAGCTAATTTTGTACTATGCGTTATTTCTTCTCGTAAAGAGTTTCCAATGCGTACGTATATGTCTTTACTCTGCAAAACTGTATTTCCTTATGAAGTGGTATTCTTACATATCCTTTCGAGAGAAAACTGTCCTGTGCCTTCTCTTTTGAGGCTACACACTCAGACATACACGCAACATGAAAGCTTTTCGACTTACAACGTGTTGTTTAGGAAAAACAAGATAATTTCGCACGATGCGGGATTTCCTTAAAACGTGATTTTCTGAAAAATTTTGACGAAAGAAAATTCTCCTTTTGGTTCTCTTTAGATGCTACATGTTAAGACGTACACGCCACAACAATTGTTTTCGAGATACAACGTGTAGTTTTGGAGATACAAGCTAATTTTGTACTATGCGTTATTTCTTCTCGTAAAGAGTTTCCAATGCGTACGTATATGTCTTTACTCTGCAAAACTGTATTTCCTTATGAAGTGGTATTCTTACATATCCTTTCGAGAGAAAACTGTCCTGTGCCTTCTCTTTTGAGGCTACACACTCAGACATACACGCAACATGAAAGCTTTTCGACTTACAACGTGTTGTTTAGGAAAAACAAGATAATTTCGCACGATGCGGGATTTCCTTAAAACGTGATTTTCTGAAAAATTTTGACGAAAGAAAATTCTCCTTTTGGTTCTCTTTAGATGCTACATGTTAAGACGTACACGCCACAACAATTCTTTTCGAGATACAACGTGTAGTTTTGGAGATACAAGCTAATTTTGTACTATGCGTTATTTCTTCTCGTAGTTTCCAATGCGTACGTATATGTCTTTACTCTGCAAAACTGTATTTCCTTATGAAGTGGTATTCTTACATATCCTTTCGAGAGAAAACTGTCCTGTGCCTTCTCTTTTGAGGCTACACACTTAGACATACACGCAACATGAAAGCTTTTCGACTTACAACGTGTTGTTTAGGAAAAACAAGATAATTTCGCACGATGCGGGATTTCCTTAAAACGTGATTTTCTGAAAAATTTTGACGAAAGGAAATTCTACTTTTGGTTCTCTTTAGATGCTACACGTTAAGACGTACACGCCACAACAATTCTTTTCGAGATACAACGTGTAGTTTTGGAGATACAAGCTAATTTTGTACTATGCGTTATTTCTTCTCGTAAAGAGTTTCCAATGCGTACGTATATGTCTTTACTCTGCAAAACTGTATTTCCTTATGAAGTGGTATTCTTACATATCCTTTCGAGAGAAAACTGTCCTGTGCCTTCTCTTTTGAGGCTACACACTTAGACATACACGCAACATGAAAGCTTTTCGACTTACAACGTGTTGTTTATGAAAAACAAGATAATTTCGCACGATGCGGGATTTCCTTAAAACGTGATTTTCTGAAAAATTTTGACGAAAGGAAATTCTCCTTTTGGTTCTCTTTAGATGCTACACGTTAAGACGTACACGCCACAACAATTCTTTTCGAGATACAACGTGTAGTTTTGGAGATACAAGCTAATTTTGTACTATGCGTTATTTCTTCTCGTAAAGAGTTTCCAATGCGTACGTATATGTCTTTACTCTGCAAAACTGTATTTCCTTATGAAGTGGTGTTCTTACATATTCTTTCGAGAGAAAACTGTCCTGTGCCTTCTCTTTTGAGGCTACACACTTAGACATACACGCAACATGAAAGCTTTTCGACTTACAACGTGTTGTTTAGGAAAAACAAGATAATTTCGCACGATGCGGGATTTCCTTAAAACGTGATTTTCTGAAAAATTTTGACGAAAGAAAATTCTCCTTTTGGTTCTCTTTAGATGCTACATGTTAAGACGTACACGCCACAACAATTCTTTTCGAGATACAACGTGTAGTTTTGGAGATACAAGCTAATTTTGTACTATGCGTTATTTCTTCTCGTAAAGAGTTTCCAATGCGTACGTATATGTCTTTACTCTGCAAAACTGTATTTCCTTATGAAGTGGTATTCTTACATATCCTTTCGAGAGAAAACTGTCCTGTGCCTTCTCTTTTGAGGCTACACACTCAGACATACACGCAACATGAAAGCTTTTCGACTTACAACGTGTTGTTTAGGAAAAACAAGATAATTTCGCACGATGCGGGATTTCCTTAAAACGTGATTTTCTGAAAAATTTTGACGAAAGAAAATTCTCCTTTTGGTTCTCTTTAGATGCTACATGTTAAGACGTACACGCCACAACAATTCTTTTCGAGATACAACGTGTAGTTTTGGAGATACAAGCTAATTTTGTACTATGCGTTATTTCTTCTCGTAAAGAGTTTCCAATGCGTACGTATATGTCTTTACTCTGCAAAACTGTATTTCCTTATGAAGTGGTATTCTTACATATCCTTTCGAGAGAAAACTGTCCTGTGCCTTCTCTTTTGAGGCTACACACTTAGACATACACGCAACATGAAAGCTTTTCGACTTACAACGTGTTGTTTAGGAAAAACAAGATAATTTCGCACGATGCGGGATTTCCTTAAAACGTGATTTTCTGAAAAATTTTGACGAAAGAAAATTCTCCTTTTGGTTCTCTTTAGATGCTACATGTTAAGACGTACACGCCACAATAATTCTTTTCGAGATACAACGTGTAGTTTTGGAGATACAAGCTAATTTTGTAGTATGCGTTATTTCTTCTCGTAAAGAGTTTCCAATGCGTACGTATATGTCTTTACTCTGCAAAACTGTATTTCCTTATGAAGTGGTATTCTTACATATCCTTTCGAGAGAAAACTGTCCTGTGCCTTCTCTTTTGAGGCTACACACTTAGACATACACGCAACATGAAAGCTTTTCGACTTACAACGTGTTGTTTAGGAAAAACAAGATAATTTCGCACGATGCGGGATTTCCTTAAAACGTGATTTTCTGAAAAATTTTGACGAAAGGAAATTCTCCTTATGGTTCTCTTTAGATGCTACATGTTAAGACGTACACCCCACAACAATTCTTTTCGAGATACAACGTGTAGTTTTGGAGATACAAGCTAATTTTGTACTATGCGTTATTTCTTCTCGTAAAGAGTTTCCAATGCGTACGTATATGTCTTTACTCTGCAAAACTGTATTTCCTTATGAAGTGGTATTCTTACATATCCTTTCGAGAGAAAACTGTCCTGTGCCCTCTCTTTTGAGGCTACACACTCAGACATACACGCAACATGAAAGCTTTTCGACTTACAACGTGTTGTTTAGGAAAAACAAGATAATTTCGCACGATGCGGGATTTCCTTAAAACGTGATTTTCTGAAAAATTTTGACGAAAGAAAATTCTCCTTTTGGTTCTCTTTAGATGCTACATGTTAAGACGTACACGCCACAACAATTGTTTTCGAGATACAACGTGTAGTTTTGGAGATACAAGCTAATTTTGTACTATGCGTTATTTCTTCTCGTAAAGAGTTTCCAATGCGCACGTATATGTCTTTACTCTGCAAAACTGTATTTCCTTATGAAGTGGTATTCTTACATATCCTTTCGAGAGAAAACTGTCCTGTGCCTTCTCTTTTGAGGCTACACACTCAGACATACACGCAACATGAAAGCTTTTCGACTTACAACGTGTTGTTTAGGAAAAACAAGATAATTTCGCACGATGCGGGATTTCCTTAAAACGTGATTTTCTGAAAAATTTTGACGAAAGAAAATTCTCCTTTTGGTTCTCTTTAGATGCTACATGTTAAGACGTACACGCCACAACAATTCTTTTCGAGATACAACGTGTAGTTTTGGAGATACAAGCTAATTTTGTACTATGCGTTATTTCTTCTCGTAGTTTCCAATGCGTACGTATATGTCTTTACTCTGCAAAACTGTATTTCCTTATGAAGTGGTATTCTTACATATCCTTTCGAGAGAAAACTGTCCTGTGCCTTCTCTTTTGAGGCTACACACTTAGACATACACGCAACATGAAAGCTTTTCGACTTACAACGTGTTGTTTAGGAAAAACAAGATAATTTCGCACGATGCGGGATTTCCTTAAAACGTGATTTTCTGAAAAATTTTGAGGAAAGGAAATTCTACTTTTGGTTCTCTTTAGATGCTACACGTTAAGACGTACACGCCACAACAATTCTTTTCGAGATACAACGTGTAGTTTTGGAGATACAAGCTAATTTTGTACTATGCGTTATTTCTTCTCATAAAGAGTTTCCAATGCGTACGTATATGTCTTTACTCTGCAAAACTGTATTTCCTTATGAAGTGGTATTCTTACATATCCTTTCGAGAGAAAACTGTCCTGTGCCTTCTCTTTTGAGGCTACACACTTAGACATACACGCAACATGAAAGCTTTTCGACTTACAACGTGTTGTTTATGAAAAACAAGATAATTTCGCACGATGCGGGATTTCCTTAAAACGTGATTTTCTGAAAAATTTTGACGAAAGGAAATTCTCCTTTTGGTTCTCTTTAGATGCTACACGTTAAGACGTACACGCCACAACAATTCTTTTCGAGATACAACGTGTAGTTTTGGAGATACAAGCTAATTTTGTACTATGCGTTATTTCTTCTCGTAAAGAGTTTCCAATGCGTACGTATATGTCTTTACTCTGCAAAACTGTATTTCCTTATGAAGTGGTATTCTTACATATCCTTTCGAGAGAAAACTGTCCTGTGCCTTCTCTTTTGAGGCTACACACTCAGACATACACGCAACATGAAAGCTTTTCGACTTACAACGTGTTGTTTAGGAAAAACAAGATAATTTCGCACGATGCGGGATTTCCTTAAAACGTGATTTTCTGAAAAATTTTGACGAAAGAAAATTCTCCTTTTGGTTCTCTTTAGATGCTACATGTTAAGACGTACACGCCACAACAATTCTTTTCGAGATACAACGTGTAGTTTTGGAGATACAAGCTAATTTTGTACTATGCGTTATTTCTTCTCGTAAAGAGTTTCCAATGCGTACGTATATGTCTTTACTCTGCAAAACTGTATTTCCTTATGAAGTGGTATTCCTACATATCCTTTCGAGAGAAAACTGTCCTGTGCCTTCTCTTTTGAGGCTACACACGTAGACATACACGCAACATGAAAGCTTTTCGACTTACAACGTGTTGTTTAGGAAAAACAAGATAATTTCGCACGATGCGGGATTTCCTTAAAACGTGATTTTCTGAAAAATTTTGACGAAAGAAAATTCTCCTTTTGGTTCTCTTTAGATGCTACATGTTAAGACGTACACGCCACAACAATTCTTTTCGAGATACAACGTGTAGTTTTGGAGATACAAGCTAATTTTGTACTATGCGTTATTTCTTCTCGTAAAGAGTTTCCAATGCGTACGTATATGTCTTTACTCTGCAAAACTGTATTTCCTTATGAAGTGGTATTCTTACATATCCTTTCGAGAGAAAACTGTCCTGTGCCCTCTCTTTTGAGGCTACACACTCAGACATACACGCAACATGAAAGCTTTTCGACTTACAACGTGTTGTTTAGGAAAAACAAGATAATTTCGCACGATGCGGGATTTCCTTAAAACGTGATTTTCTGAAAAATTTTGACGAAAGAAAATTCTCCTTTTGGTTCTCTTTAGATGCTACATGTTAAGACGTACACGCCACAACAATTGTTTTCGAGATACAACGTGTAGTTTTGGAGATACAAGCTAATTTTGTACTATGCGTTATTTCTTCTCGTAAAGAGTTTCCAATGCGCACGTATATGTCTTTACTCTGCAAAACTGTATTTCCTTATGAAGTGGTATTCTTACATATCCTTTCGAGAGAAAACTGTCCTGTGCCTTCTCTTTTGAGGCTACACACTCAGACATACACGCAACATGAAAGCTTTTCGACTTACAACGTGTTGTTTAGGAAAAACAAGATAATTTCGCACGATGCGGGATTTCCTTAAAACGTGATTTTCTGAAAAATTTTGACGAAAGAAAATTCTCCTTTTGGTTCTCTTTAGATGCTACATGTTAAGACGTACACGCCACAACAATTCTTTTCGAGATACAACGTGTAGTTTTGGAGATACAAGCTAATTTTGTACTATGCGTTATTTCTTCTCGTAGTTTCCAATGCGTACGTATATGTCTTTACTCTGCAAAACTGTATTTCCTTATGAAGTGGTATTCTTACATATCCTTTCGAGAGAAAACTGTCCTGTGCCTTCTCTTTTGAGGCTACACACTTAGACATACACGCAACATGAAAGCTTTTCGACTTACAACGTGTTGTTTAGGAAAAACAAGATAATTTCGCACGATGCGGGATTTCCTTAAAACGTGATTTTCTGAAAAATTTTGAGGAAAGGAAATTCTACTTTTGGTTCTCTTTAGATGCTACACGTTAAGACGTACACGCCACAACAATTCTTTTCGAGATACAACGTGTAGTTTTGGAGATACAAGCTAATTTTGTACTATGCGTTATTTCTTCTCATAAAGAGTTTCCAATGCGTACGTA
Source organism: Apodemus sylvaticus (assembly GCF_947179515.1). NCBI lineage: Eukaryota > Metazoa > Chordata > Mammalia > Rodentia > Muridae > Apodemus > Apodemus sylvaticus. The sequence goes on from NW_026263277.1 coordinate 38,750, forward strand.
TATGTCTTTACTCTGCAAAACTGTATTTCCTTATGAAGTGGTATTCTTACATATCCTTTCGAGAGAAAACTGTCCTGTGCCTTCTCTTTTGAGGCTACACACTTAGACATACACGCAACATGAAAGCTTTTCGACTTACAACGTGTTGTTTATGAAAAACAAGATAATTTCGCACGATGCGGGATTTCCTTAAAACGTGATTTTCTGAAAAATTTTGACGAAAGGAAATTCTCCTTTTGGTTCTCTTTAGATGCTACACGTTAAGACGTACACGCCACAACAATTCTTTTCGAGATACAACGTGTAGTTTTGGAGATACAAGCTAATTTTGTACTATGCGTTATTTCTTCTCGTAAAGAGTTTCCAATGCGTACGTATATGTCTTTACTCTGCAAAACTGTATTTCCTTATGAAGTGGTATTCTTACATATCCTTTCGAGAGAAAACTGTCCTGTGCCTTCTCTTTTGAGGCTACACACTCAGACATACACGCAACATGAAAGCTTTTCGACTTACAACGTGTTGTTTAGGAAAAACAAGATAATTTCGCACGATGCGGGATTTCCTTAAAACGTGATTTTCTGAAAAATTTTGACGAAAGAAAATTCTCCTTTTGGTTCTCTTTAGATGCTACATGTTAAGACGTACACGCCACAACAATTCTTTTCGAGATACAACGTGTAGTTTTGGAGATACAAGCTAATTTTGTACTATGCGTTATTTCTTCTCGTAAAGAGTTTCCAATGCGTACGTATATGTCTTTACTCTGCAAAACTGTATTTCCTTATGAAGTGGTATTCCTACATATCCTTTCGAGAGAAAACTGTCCTGTGCCTTCTCTTTTGAGGCTACACACGTAGACATACACGCAACATGAAAGCTTTTCGACTTACAACGTGTTGTTTAGGAAAAACAAGATAATTTCGCACGATGCGGGATTTCCTTAAAACGTGATTTTCTGAAAAATTTTGACGAAAGAAAATTCTCCTTTTGGTTCTCTTTAGATGCTACATGTTAAGACGTACACGCCACAACAATTCTTTTCGAGATACAACGTGTAGTTTTGGAGATACAAGCTAATTTTGTACTATGCGTTATTTCTTCTCGTAAAGAGTTTCCAATGCGTACGTATATGTCTTTACTCTGCAAAACTGTATTTCCTTATGAAGTGGTATTCTTACATATCCTTTCGAGAGAAAACTGTCCTGTGCCTTCTCTTTTGAGGCTACACACTTAGACATACACGCAACATGAAAGCTTTTCGACTTACAACGTGTTGTTTAGGAAAAACAAGATAATTTCGCACGATGCGGGATTTCCTTAAAACGTGATTTTCTGAAAAATTTTGACGAAAGAAAATTCTCCTTTTGGTTCTCTTTAGATGCTACATGTTAAGACGTACACGCCACAACAATTCTTTTCGAGATACAACGTGTAGTTTTGGAGATACAAGCTAATTTTGTACTATGCGTTATTTCTTCTCGTAAAGAGTTTCCAATGCGTACGTATATGTCTTTACTCTGCAAAACTGTATTTCCTTATGAAGTGGTATTCTTACATATCCTTTCGAGAGAAAACTGTCCTGTGCCTTCTCTTTTGAGGCTACACACTTAGACATACACGCAACATGAAAGCTTTTCGACTTACAACGTGTTGTTTAGGAAAAACAAGATAATTTCGCACGATGCGGGATTTCCTTAAAACGTGATTTTCTGAAAAATTTTGACGAAAGAAAATTCTCCTTTTGGTTCTCTTTAGATGCTACATGTTAAGACGTACACGCCACAATAATTCTTTTCGAGATACAACGTGTAGTTTTGGAGATACAAGCTAATTTTGTACTATGCGTTTTTTCTTCTCGTAAAGAGTTTCCAATGCGTACGTATATGTCTTTACTCTGCAAAACTGTATTTCCTTATGAAGTGGTATTCTTACATATCCTTTCGAGAGAAAACTGTCCTGTGCCTTCTCTTTTGAGGCTACACACGTAGACATACACGCAACATGAAAGCTTTTCGACTTACAACGTGTTGTTTAGGAAAAACAAGATAATTTCGCACGATGCGGGATTTCCTTAAAACGTGATATTCTGAAAAATTTTGACGAAAGAAAATTCTCCTTTTGGTTCTCTTTAGATGCTACATGTTAAGACGTACACGCCACAACAATTCTTTTTGAGATACAACGTGTAGTTTTGGAGATACAAGCTAATTTTGTACTATGCGTTATTTCTTCTCGTAAAGAGTTTCCAATGCGTACGTATATGTCTTTACTCTGCAAAACTGTATTTCCTTATGAAGTGGTATTCTTACATATCCTTTCGAGAGAAAACTGTCCTGTGCCTTCTCTTTTGAGGCTACACACTTAGACATACACGCAACATGAAAGCTTTTCGACTTACAACGTGTTGTTTAGGAAAAACAAGATAATTTCGCACGATGCGGGATTTCCTTAAAACGTGATTTTCTGAAAAATTTTGACGAAAGAAAATTCTCCTTTTGGTTCTCTTTAGATGCTACATGTTAAGACGTACACGCCACAACAATTCTTTTCGAGATACAACGTGTAGTTTTGGAGATACAAGCTAATTTTGTACTATGCGTTATTTCTTCTCGTAAAGAGTTTCCAATGCGTACGTATATGTCTTTACTCTGCAAAACTGTATTTCCTTATGAAGTGGTATTCTTACATATCCTTTCGAGAGAAAACTGTCCTGTGCCTTCTCTTTTGAGGCTACACACGTAGACATACACGCACCATGAAAGCTTTTCGACTTACAACGTGTTGTTTAGGAAAAACAAGATAATTTCGCACGATGCGGGATTTCCTTAAAACGTGATTTTCTGAAAAATTTTGACGAAAGAAAATTCTCCTTTTGGTTCTCTTTAGATGCTACATGTTAAGACGTACACGCCACAACAATTCTTTTCGAGATACAACGTGTAGTTTTGGAGATACAAGCTAATTTTGTACTATGCGTTATTTCTTCTCGTAAAGAGTTTCCAATGCGTACGTATATGTCTTTACTCTGCAAAACTGTATTTCCTTATGAAGTGGTATTCTTACATATCCTTTCGAGAGAAAACTGTCCTGTGCCTTCTCTTTTGAGGCTACACACGTAGACATACACGCAACATGAAAGCTTTTCGACTTACAACGTGTTGTTTAGGAAAAACAAGATAATTTCGCACGATGCGGGATTTCCTTAAAACGTGATTTTCTGAAAAATTTTGACGAAAGAAAATTCTCCTTTTGGTTCTCTTTAGATGCTACATGTTAAGACGTACACGCCACAACAATTCTTTTCGAGATACAACGTGTAGTTTTGGAGATACAAGCTAATTTTGTACTATGCGTTATTTCTTCTCGTAAAGAGTTTCCAATGCGTACGTATATGTCTTTACTCTGCAAAACTGTATTTCCTTATGAAGTGGTATTCTTACATATCCTTTCGAGAGAAAACTGTCCTGTGCCTTCACTTTTGAGGCTACACACTTAGACATACACGCAACATGAAAGCTTTTCGACTTACAACGTGTTGTTTAGGAAAAACAAGATAATTTCGCACGATGCGGGATTTCCTTAAAACGTGATTTTCTGAAAAATTTTGACGAAAGAAAATTCTCCTTTTGGTTCTCTTTAGATGCTACATGTTAAGACGTACACGCCACAACAATTCTTTTCGAGATACAACGTGTAGTTTTGGAGATACAAGCTAATTTTTTACTATGCGTTATTTCTTCTCGTAAAGAGTTTCCAATGCATACGTATATGTCTTTACTCTGCAAAACTGTATTTCCTTATGAAGTGGTATTCTTACAAATCCTTTCGAGAGAAAACTGTCCTGTGCCTTCTCTTTTGAGGCTACACACTTAGACATACACGCAACATGAAAGCTTTTCGACTTACAACGTGTTGTTTAGGAAAAGCAAGATAATTTTGCACGATGCGGGATTTCCTTAAAACGTGATTTTCTGAAAAATTTTGACGAAAGAAAATTCTCCTTTTGGTTCTCTTTAGATGCTACATGTTAAGACGTACACGCCACAACAATTCTTTTCGAGATACAACGTGTAGTTTTGGAGATACAAGCTAATTTTGTACTATGCGTTATTTCTTCTCGTAAAGAGTTTCCAATGCGTACGTATATGTCTTTACTCTGCAAAACTGTATTTCCTTATGAAGTGGTATTCTTACATATCCTTTCGAGAGAAAACTGTCCTGTGCCTTCTCTTTTGAGGCTACACACTCAGACATACACGCAACATGAAAGCTTTTCCACTTACAACGTGTTGTTTAGGAAAAACAAGATAATTTCGCACGATGCGGGATTTCCTTAAAACGTGATTTTCTGAAAAATTTTGACGAAAGAAAATTCTCCTTTTGGTTCTCTTTAGATGCTACATGTTAAGACGTACACGCCACAACAATTCTTTTCGAGATACAACGTGTAGTTTTGGAGATACAAGCTAATTTTGTACTATGCGTTATTTCTTCTCGTAAAGAGTTTCCAATGCGTACGTATATGTCTTTACTCTGCAAAACTGTATTTCCTTATGAAGTGGTATTCTTACATATCCTTTCGAGAGAAAACTGTCCTGTGCCTTCTCTTTTGAGGCTACACACTTAGACATACACGCAACATGAAAGCTTTTCGACTTACAACGTGTTGTTTAGGAAAAACAAGATAATTTCGCACGATGCGGGATTTCCTTAAAACGTGATTTTCTGAAAAATTTTGACGAAAGAAAATTCTCCTTTTGGTTCTCTTTAGATGCTACATGTTAAGACGTACACGCCACAATAATCCTTTTCGAGATACAACGTGTAGTTTTGGAGATACAAGCTAATTTTGTACTATGCGTTTTTTCTTCTCGTAAAGAATTTCCAATGCGTACGTATATGTCTTTACTCTGCAAAACTCTATTTCCTTATGAAGTGGTATTCTTACATATCCTTTCGAGAGAAAACTGTCCTGTGCCTTCTCTTTTGAGGCTACACACGTAGACATACACGCAACATGAAAGCTTTTGGACTTACAACGTGTTGTTTAGAAAAAACAAGATAATTTCGCACGATGCGGGATTTCCTTAAAACGTGATATTCTGAAAAATTTTGACGAAAGAAAATTCTCCTTTTGGTTCTCTTTAGATGCTACATGTTAAGACGTACACGCCACAACAATTCTTTTCGAGATACAACGTGTAGTTTTGGAGATACAAGCTAATTTTGTACTATGCGTTATTTCTTCTCGTAAAGAGTTTCCAATGCGTACGTATATGTCTATACTCTGCAAAACTGTATTTCCTTATGAAGTGCTATTCTTACATATCCTTTCGAGAGAAAACTGTCCTGTGCCTTCTCTTTTGAGGCTACACACTTAGACATACACGCAACATGAAAGTTTTTCGACTTACAACGTGTTGTTTAGGAAAAACAAGATAATTTCGCACGATGCGGGATTTCCTTAAAACGTGATTTTCTGAAAAATTTTGACGAAAGAAAATTCTCCTTTTGGTTCTCTTTAGATGCTACATGTTAAGACGTACACGCCACAACAATTCTTTTCGAGATACAACGTGTAGTTTTGGAGATACAAGCTAATTTTGTACTATGCGTTATTTCTTCTCGTAAAGAGTTTCCAATGCGTACGTATATGTCTTTACTCTGCAAAACTGTATTTCCTTATGAAGTGGTATTCTTACATATCCTTTCGAGAGAAAACTGTCCTGTGCCTTCTCTTTTGAGGCTACACACGTAGACATACACGCAACATGAAAGCTTTTCGACTTACAACGTGTTGTTTAGGAAAAACAAGATAATTTCGCACGATGCGGGATTTCCTTAAAACGTGATTTTCTGAAAAATTTTGATGAAAGAAAATTCTCCTTTTGGTTCTCTTTAGATGCTACATGTTAAGACGTACACGCCACAACAATTCTTTTCGAGATACAACGTGTAGTTTTGGAGATACAAGCTAATTTTGTACTATGCGTTATTTCTTCTCGTAAAGAGTTTCCAATGCGTACGTATATGTCTTTACTCTGCAAAACTGTATTTCCTTATGAAGTGGTATTCTTACATATCCTTTCGAGAGAAAACTGTCCTGTGCCTTCTCTTTTGAGGCTACACACTTAGACATACACGCAACATGAAAGCTTTTCGACTTACAACGTGTTGTTTAGGAAAAACAAGATAATTTCGCACGATGCGGGATTTCCTTAAAACGTGATTTTCTGAAAAATTTTGACGAAAGAAAATTCTCCTTTTGGTTCTCTTTAGATGCTACATGTTAAGACGTACACGCCACAACAATTCTTTTCGAGATACAACGTGTAGTTTTGGAGATACAAGCTAATTTTTTACTATGCGTTATTTCTTCTCGTAAAGAGTTTCCAATGCATACGTATATGTCTTTACTCTGCAAAACTGTATTTCCTTATGAAGTGGTATTCTTACATATCCTTTCGAGAGAAAACTGTCCTGTGCCTTCTCTTTTGAGGCTACACACTCAGACATACACGCAACATTAAAGCTTTTCGACTTACAACGTGTTGTTTAGGAAAAACAAGATAATTTCGCACGATGCGGGATTTCCTTAAAACGTGATTTTCTGAAAAATTTTGACGAAAGAAAATTCTCCTTTTGGTTCTCTTTAGATGCTACATGTTAAGACGTACACGCCACAACAATTCTTTTCGAGATACAACGTGTAGTTTTGGAGATACAAGCTAATTTTGTACTATGCGTTATTTCTTCTCGTAAAGAGTTTCCAATGCGTACGTATATGTCTTTACTCTGCAAAACTGTATTTCCTTATGAAGTGGTATTCTTACATATCCTTTCGAGAGAAAACTGTCCTGTGCCTTCTCTTTTGAGGCTACACACTTAGACATACACGCAACATGAAAGCTTTTCGACTTACAACGTGTTGTTTAGGAAAAACAAGATAATTTCGCACGATGCGGGATTTCCTTAAAACGTGATTTTCTGAAAAATTTTGACGAAAGAAAATTCTCCTTTTGGTTCTCTTTAGATGCTACATGTTAAGACGTACACGCCACAACAATTCTTTTCGAGATACAACGTGTAGTTTTGGAGATACAAGCTAATTTTGTACTATGCGTTATTTCTTCTCGTAAAGAGTTTCCAATGCGTACGTATATGTCTTTACTCTGCAAAACTGTATTTCCTTATGAAGTGGTATTCTTACATATCCTTTCGAGAGAAAACTGTCCTGTGCCTTCTCTTTTGAGGCTACACACTTAGACATACACGCAACATGAAAGCTTTTCGACTTACAACGTGTTGTTTAGGAAAAACAAGATAATTTCGCACGATGTGGGATTTCCTTAAAACGTGATTTTCTGAAAAATTTTGACGAAAGGAAATTCTCCTTTTGGTTCTCTTTAGATGCTACATGTTAAGACGTACACGCCACAACAATTCTTTTCGAGATACAACGTGTAGTTTTGGAGATACAAGCTAATTTTGTACTATGCGTTATTTCTTCTCGTAAAGAGTTTCCAATGCGTACGTATATGTCTTTACTCTGCAAAACTGTATTTCCTTATGAAGTGGTATTATTACATATCCTTTCGAGAGAAAACTGTCCTGTGCCTTCTCTTTTGAGGCTACACACGTAGACATACACGCAACATGAAAGCTTTTCGACTTACAACGTGTTGTTTAGGAAAAACAAGATAATTTCGCACGATGCGGGATTTCCTTAAAACGTGATTTTCTGAAAAATTTTGACGAAAGAAAATTCTCCTTTTGGTTCTCTTTAGATGCTACATGTTAAGACGTACACGCCACAACAATTCTTTTCGAGATACAACGTGTAGTTTTGGAGATACAAGCTAATTTTGTACTATGCGTTATTTCTTCTCGTAAAGAGTTTCCAATGCGTACGTATATGTCTTTACTCTGCAAAACTGTATTTCCTTATGAAGTGGTATTCTTACATATCCTTTCGAGAGAAAACTGTCCTGTGCCTTCTCTTTTGAGGCTACACACTTAGACATACACGCAACATGAAAGCTTTTCGACTTACAACGTGTTGTTTAGGAAAAACAAGATAATTTCGCACGATGCGGGATTTCCTTAAAACGTGATTTTCTGAAAAATTTTGACGAAAGAAAATTCTCCTTTTGGTTCTCTTTAGATGCTACATGTTAAGACGTACACGCCACAACAATTCTTTTCGAGATACAACGTGTAGTTTTGGAGATACAAGCTAATTTTGTACTATGCGTTATTTCTTCTCGTAAAGAGTTTCCAATGCGTACGTATATGTCTTTACTCTGCAAAACTGTATTTCCTTATGAAGTGGTATTCTTACATATCCTTTCGAGAGAAAACTGTCCTGTGCCTTCTCTTTTGAGGCTACACACTCAGACATACACGCAACATGAAAGCTTTTCGACTTACAACGTGTTGTTTAGGAAAAACAAGATAATTTCGTACGATGCGGGATTTCCTTAAAACGTGATTTTCTGAAAAATTTTGACGAAAGAAAATTCTCCTTTTGGTTCTCTTTAGATGCTACATGTTAAGACGTACACGCCACAACAATTCTTTCGAGATACAACGTGTAGTTTTGGAGATACAAGCTAATTTTGTACTATGCGTTATTTCTTCTCGTAAAGAGTTTCCAATGCGTACGTATATGTCTTTACTCTGCAAAACTGTATTTCCTTATGAAGTGGTATTCTTACATATCCTTTCGAGAGAAAACTGTCCTGTGCCTTCTCTTTTGAGGCTACACACTTAGACATACACGCAACATGAAAGCTTTTCGACTTACAACGTGTTGTTTAGGAAAAACAAGATAATTTCGCACGATGCGGGATTTCCTTAAAACGTGATTTTCTGAAAAATTTTGACGAAAGAAAATTCTCCTTTTGGTTCTCTTTAGATGCTACATGTTAAGACGTACACGCCACAACAATTCTTTTCGAGATACAACGTGTAGTTTTGGAGATACAAGCTAATTTTGTACTATGCGTTATTTCTTCTCGTAAAGAGTTTCCAATGCGTACGTATATGTCTTTACTCTGCAAAACTGTATTTCCTTATGAAGTGGTATTCTTACATATCCTTTCGAGAGAAAACTGTCCTGTGCCTTCTCTTTTGAGGCTACACACTTAGACATACACGCAACATGAAAGCTTTTCGACTTACAACGTGTTGTTTAGGAAAAACAAGATAATTTCACACGATGCGGGATTTCCTTAAAACGTGATTTTCTGAAAAATTTTGACGAAAGAAAATTCTCCTTTTGGTTCTCTTTAGATGCTACATGTTAAGACGTACACGCCACAACAATTCTTTTCGAGATACAACGTGTAGTTTTGGAGATACAAGCTAATTTTGTACTATGCGTTATTTCTTCTCGTAAAGAGTTTCCAATGCGTACGTATATGTCTTTACTCTGCAAAACTGTATTTCCTTATGAAGTGGTATTCTTACATATCCTTTCGAGAGAAAACTGTCCTGTGCCTTCTCTTTTGAGGCTACACACTTAGACATACACGCAACATGAAAGCTTTTCGACTTACAACGTGTTGTTTAGGAAAAACAAGATAATTTCGCACGATGCGGGATTTCCTCAAAACGTGATTTTCTGAAAAATTTTGACGAAAGAAAATTCTCCTTTTGGTTCTCTTTAGATGCTACATGTTAAGACGTACACGCCACAACAATTCTTTTCGAGATACAACGTGTAGTTTTGGAGATACAAGCTAATTTTTTACTATGCGTTATTTCTTCTCGTAAAGAGTTTCCAATGCATACGTATATGTCTTTACTCTGCAAAACTGTATTTCCTTATGAAGTGGTATTCTTACATATCCTTTCGAGAGAAAACTGTCCTGTGCCTTCTCTTTTGAGGCTACACACTTAGACATACACGCAACATGAAAGCTTTTCGACTTACAACGTGTTGTTTAGGAAAAACAAGATAATTTCGCACGATGCGGGATTTCCTTAAAACGTGATTTTCTGAAAAATTTTGACGAAAGAAAATTCTCCTTTTGGTTCTCTTTAGATGCTACATGTTAAGACGTACACGCCACAACAATTCTTTTCGAGATACAACGTGTAGTTTTGGAGATACAAGCTAATTTTGTACTATGCGTTATTTCTTCTCGTAAAGAGTTTCCAATGCGTACGTATATGTCTTTACTCTGCAAAACTGTATTTCCTTATGAAGTGGTATTCTTACATATCCTTTCGAGAGAAAACTGTCCTGTGCCTTCTCTTTTGAGGCTACACACTTAGACATACACGCAACATGAAAGCTTTTCGACTTACAACGTGTTGTTTAGGAAAAACAAGATAATTTCGCACGATGCGGGATTTCCTTAAAACGTGATTTTCTGAAAAATTTTGACGAAAGAAAATTCTCCTTTTGGTTCTCTTTAGATGCTACATGTTAAGACGTACACGCCACAACAATTCTTTTCGAGATACAACGTGTAGTTTTGGAGATACAAGCTAATTTTGTACTATGCGTTATTTCTTCTCGTAAAGAGTTTCCAATGCGTACGTATATGTCTTTACTCTGCAAAACTGTATTTCCTTATGAAGTGGTATTCTTACATATCCTTTCGAGAGAAAACTGTCCTGTGCCTTCTCTTTTGAGGCTACACACTTAGACATACACGCAACATGAAAGCTTTTCGACTTCCAACGTGTTGTTTAGGAAAAACAAGATAATTGTACGATGCGGGATTTCCTTAAAACGTGATTTTCTGAAAAATTTTGACGAAAGAAAATTCTCCTTTTGGTTCTCTTTAGATGCTACATGTTAAGACGTACACGCCACAACAATTCTTTTCGAGATACAACGTGTAGTTTTGGAGATACAAGCTAATTTTGTACTATGCGTTATTTCTTCTCGTAAAGAGTTTCCAATGCGTACGTATATGTCTTTACTCTGCAAAACTGTATTTCCTTATGAAGTGGTATTCTTACATATCCTTTCGAGAGAAAACTGTCCTGTGCCTTCTCTTTTGAGGCTACACACTTAGACATACACGCAACATGAAAGCTTTTCGACTTACAACGTGTTGTTTAGGAAAAACAAGATAATTTCGCACGATGTGGGATTTCCTTAAAACGTGATTTTCTGAAAAATTTTGACGAAAGGAAATTCTCCTTTTGGTTCTCTTTAGATGCTACATGTTAAGACGTACACGCCACAACAATTCTTTTCGAGATACAACGTGTAGTTTTGGAGATACAAGCTAATTTTGTACTATGCGTTATTTCTTCTCGTAAAGAGTTTCCAATGCGTACGTATATGTCTTTACTCTGCAAAACTGTATTTCCTTATGAAGTGGTATTCTTACATATCCTTTCGAGAGAAAACTGTCCTGTGCCTTCTCTTTTGAGGCTACACACGTAGACATACACGCAACATGAAAGCTTTTCGACTTACAACGTGTTGTTTAGGAAAAACAAGATAATTTCGCACGATGCGGGATTTCCTTAAAACGTGATTTTCTGAAAAATTTTGACGAAAGAAAATTCTCCTTTTGGTTCTCTTTAGATGCTACATGTTAAGACGTACACGCCACAACAATTCTTTTCGAGATACAACGTGTAGTTTTGGAGATACAAGCTAATTTTGTACTATGCGTTATTTCTTCTCGTAAAGAGTTTCCAATGCGTACGTATATGTCTTTACTCTGCAAAACTGTATTTCCTTATGAAGTGGTATTCTTACATATCCTTTCGAGAGAAAACTGTCCTGTGCCTTCTCTTTTGAGGCTACACACTTAGACATACACGCAACATGAAAGCTTTTCGACTTACAACGTGTTGTTTAGGAAAAACAAGATAATTTCGCACGATGCGGGATTTCCTTAAAACGTGATTTTCTGAAAAATTTTGACGAAAGAAAATTCTCCTTTTGGTTCTCTTTAGATGCTACATGTTAAGACGTACACGCCACAACAATTCTTTTCGAGATACAACGTGTAGTTTTGGAGATACAAGCTAATTTTGTACTATGCGTTATTTCTTCTCGTAAAGAGTTTCCAATGCGTACGTATATGTCTTTACTCTGCAAAACTGTATTTCCTTATGAAGTGGTATTCTTACATATCCTTTCGAGAGAAAACTGTCCTGTGCCTTCTCTTTTGAGGCTACACACTCAGACATACACGCAACATGAAAGCTTTTCGACTTACAACGTGTTGTTTAGGAAAAACAAGATAATTTCGTACGATGCGGGATTTCCTTAAAACGTGATTTTCTGAAAAATTTTGACGAAAGAAAATTCTCCTTTTGGTTCTCTTTAGATGCTACATGTTAAGACGTACACGCCACAACAATTCTTTCGAGATACAACGTGTAGTTTTGGAGATACAAGCTAATTTTGTACTATGCGTTATTTCTTCTCGTAAAGAGTTTCCAATGCGTACGTATATGTCTTTACTCTGCAAAACTGTATTTCCTTATGAAGTGGTATTCTTACATATCCTTTCGAGAGAAAACTGTCCTGTGCCTTCTCTTTTGAGGCTACACACTTAGACATACACGCAACATGAAAGCTTTTCGACTTACAACGTGTTGTTTAGGAAAAACAAGATAATTTCGCACGATGCGGGATTTCCTTAAAACGTGATTTTCTGAAAAATTTTGACGAAAGAAAATTCTCCTTTTGGTTCTCTTTAGATGCTACATGTTAAGACGTACACGCCACAACAATTCTTTTCGAGATACAACGTGTAGTTTTGGAGATACAAGCTAATTTTGTACTATGCGTTATTTCTTCTCGTAAAGAGTTTCCAATGCGTACGTATATGTCTTTACTCTGCAAAACTGTATTTCCTTATGAAGTGGTATTCTTACATATCCTTTCGAGAGAAAACTGTCCTGTGCCTTCTCTTTTGAGGCTACACACTTAGACATACACGCAACATGAAAGCTTTTCGACTTACAACGTGTTGTTTAGGAAAAACAAGATAATTTCGCACGATGCGGGATTTCCTTAAAACGTGATTTTCTGAAAAATTTTGACGAAAGAAAATTCTCCTTTTGGTTCTCTTTAGATGCTACATGTTAAGACGTACACGCCACAACAATTCTTTTCGAGATACAACGTGTAGTTTTGGAGATACAAGCTAATTTTGTACTATGCGTTATTTCTTCTCGTAAAGAGTTTCCAATGCGTACGTATATGTCTGTACTCTGCAAAACTGAATTTCCTTATGAAGTGGTATTCTTACATATCCTTTCGAGAGAAAACTGTCCTGTGCCTTCTCTTTTGAGGCTACACACTCAGACATACACGCAACATGAAAGCTTTTCGACTTACAACGTGTTGTTTAGGAAAAACAAGATAATTTCGCACGATGCGGGATTTCCTTAAAACGTGATTTTCTGAAAAATTTTGACGAAAGAAAATTCTCCTTTTGGTTCTCTTTAGATGCTACATGTTAAGACGTACACGCCACAACAATTCTTTTCGAGATACAACGTGTAGTTTTGGAGATACAAGCTAATTTTGTACTATGCGTTATTTCTTCTCGTAAAGAGTTTCCAATGCGTACGTATATGTCTTTACTCTGCAAAACTGTATTTCCTTATGAAGTGGTATTCTTACATATCCTTTCGAGAGAAAACTGTCCTGTGCCTTCTCTTTTGAGGCTACACACGTAGACATACACGCAACATGAAAGCTTTTCGACTTACAACGTGTTGTTTAGGAAAAACAAGATAATTTCGCACGATGCGGGATTTCCTTAAAACGTGATTTTCTGAAAAATTTTGATGAAAGAAAATTCTCCGTTTGGTTCTCTTTAGATGCTACATGTTAAGACGTACACGCCACAACAATTCTTTTCGAGATACAACGTGTAGTTTTGGAGATACAAGCTAATTTTGTACTATGCGTTATTTCTTCTCGTAAAGAGTTTCCAATGCGTACGTATATGTCTTTACTCTGCAAAACTGTATTTCCTTATGAAGTGGTATTCTTACATATCCTTTCGAGAGAAAACTGTCCTGTGCCTTCTCTTTTGAGGCTACACACTTAGACATACACGCAACATGAAAGCTTTTCGACTTACAACGTGTTGTTTAGGAAAAACAAGATAATTTCGCACGATGCGGGATTTCCTTAAAACGTGATTTTCTGAAAAATTTTGACGAAAGAAAATTCTCCTTTTGGTTCTCTTTAGATGCTACATGTTAAGACGTACACGCCACAACAATTCTTTTCGAGATACAACGTGTAGTTTTGGAGATACAAGCTAATTTTTTACTATGCGTTATTTCTTCTCGTAAAGAGTTTCCAATGCATACGTATATGTCTTTACTCTGCAAAACTGTATTTCCTTATGAAGTGGTATTCTTACATATCCTTTCGAGAGAAAACTGTCCTGTGCCTTCTCTTTTGAGGCTACACACTCAGACATACACGCAACATTAAAGCTTTTCGACTTACAACGTGTTGTTTAGGAAAACAAGATAATTTCGCACGATGCGGGATTTCCTTAAAACGTGATTTTCTGAAAAATTTTGACGAAAGAAAATTCTCCTTTTGGTTCTCTTTAGATGCTACATGTTAAGACGTACACGCCACAACAATTCTTTTCGAGATACAACCGTGTAGTTTTGGAGATACAAGCTAATTTTGTACTATGCGTTATTTCTTCTCGTAAAGAGTTTCCAATGCGTACGTATATGTCTTTACTCTGCAAAACTGTATTTCCTTATGAAGTGGTATTCTTACATATCCTTTCGAGAGAAAACTGTCCTGTGCCTTTCTCTTTTGAGGCTACACACTTAGACATACACGCAACATGAAAGCTTTTCGACTTACAACGTGTTGTTTTAGGAAAAACAAGATAATTTCGCACGATGCGGGATTTCCTTAAAACGTGATTTTCTGAAAAATTTTGACGAAAGAAAATTCTCCTTTTGGTTCTCTTTAGATGCTACATGTTAAGACGTACACGCCACAACAATTCTTTTCGAGATACAACGTGTAGTTTTGGAGATACAAGCTAATTTTGTACTATGCGTTATTTCTTCTCGTAAAGAGTTTCCAATGCTTACGTATATGTCTTTACTCTGCAAAACTGTATTTCCTTATGAAGTGGTATTCTTACATATCCTTTCGAGAGAAAACTGTCCTGTGCCTTCTCTTTTGAGGCTACACACTTAGACATACACGCAACATGAAAGCTTTTCGACTTACAACGTGTTGTTTAGGAAAAACAAGATAATTTCGCACGATGTGGGATTTCCTTAAAACGTGATTTTCTGAAAAATTTTGACGAAAGGAAATTCTCCTTTTGGTTCTCTTTAGATGCTACATGTTAAGACGTACACGCCACAAACAATTCTTTTCGAGATACAACGTGTAGTTTTGGAGATACAAGCTAATTTTGTACTATGCGTTATTTCTTCTCGTAAGAGTTTCCAATGCGTACGTATATGTCTTTACTCTGCAAAACTGTATTTCCTTATGAAGTGGTATTCTTACATATCCTTTCGAGAGAAAACTGTCCTGTGCCTTCTCTTTTGAGGCTACACACGTAGACATACACGCAACATGAAAGCTTTTCGACTTACAACGTGTTGTTTAGGAAAAACAAGATAATTTCGCACGATGCGGGATTTCCTTAAAACGTGATTTTCTGAAAAATTTTGACGAAAGAAAATTCTCCTTTTTGGTTCTCTTTAGATGCTACATGTTAAGACGTACACGCCACAACAATTCTTTTCGAGATACAACGTGTAGTTTTGGAGATACAAGCTAATTTTGTACTATGCGTTATTTCTTCTCGTAAAGAGTTTCCAATGCGTACGTATATGTCTTTACTCTGCAAAACTGTATTTCCTTATGAAGTGGTATTCTTACATATCCTTTCGAGAGAAAACTGTCCTGTGCCTTCTCTTTTGAGGCTACACACTTAGACATACACGCAACATGAAAGCTTTTCGACTTACAACGTGTTGTTTAGGAAAAACAAGATAATTTCGCACGATGCGGGGATTCCTTAAAACGTGATTTTCTGAAAAATTTTGACGAAAGAAAATTCTCCTTTTGGTTCTCTTTAGATGCTACATGTTAAGACGTACACGCCACAACAATTCTTTTCGAGATACAACGTGTAGTTTTGGAGATACAAGCTAATTTTGTACTATGCGTTATTTCTTCTCGTAAAGAGTTTCCAATGCGTACGTATATGTCTTTACTCTGCAAAACTGTATTTCCTTATGAAGTGGTATTCTTACATATCCTTTCGAGAGAAAACCTGTCCTGTGCCTTCTCTTTTGAGGCTACACACTCAGACATACACGCAACATGAAAGCTTTTCGACTTACAACGTGTTGTTTAGGAAAAACAAGATAATTTCGTACGATGCGGGATTCCTTAAAACGTGATTTTCTGAAAAATTTTGACGAAAGAAAATTCTCCTTTTGGTTCTCTTTAGATGCTACATGTTAAGACGTACACGCCACAACAATTCTTTCGAGATACAACGTGTAGTTTTGGAGATACAAGCTAATTTTGTACTATGCGTTATTTCTTCTCGTAAAGAGTTTCCAATGCGTACGTATATGTCTTTACTCTGCAAAACTGTATTTCCTTATGAAGTGGTATTCTTACATATCCTTTCGAGAGAAAACTGTCCTGTGCCTTCTCTTTTGAGGCTACACACTTAGACATACACGCAACATGAAAGCTTTTCGACTTACAACGTGTTGTTTAGGAAAAACAAGATAATTTCGCACGATGCGGGATTTCCTTAAAACGTGATTTTCTGAAAAATTTTGACGAAAGAAAATTCTCCTTTTGGTTCTCTTTAGATGCTACATGTTAAGACGTACACGCCACAACAATTCTTTTCGAGATTACAACGTGTAGTTTTGGAGATACAAGCTAATTTTGTACTATGCGTTATTTCTTCTCGTAAAGAGTTTCCAATGCGTACGTATATGTCTTTACTCTGCAAAACTGTATTTCCTTATGAAGTGGTATTCTTACATATCCTTTCGAGAGAAAACTGTCCTGTGCCTTCTCTTTTGAGGCTACACACTCAGACATACACGCAACATGAAAGCTTTTCGACTTACAACGTGTTGTTTAGGAAAAACAAGATAATTTCGTACGATGCGGGATTTCCTTAAAACGTGATTTTCTGAAAAATTTTGACGAAAGAAAATTCTCCTTTTGGTTCTCTTTAGATGCTACATGTTAAGACGTACACGCCACAACAATTCTTTCGAGATACAACGTGTAGTTTTGGAGATACAAGCTAATTTTGTACTATGCGTTATTTCTTCTCGTAAAGAGTTTCCAATGCGTACGTATATGTCTTTACTCTGCAAAACTGTATTTCCTTATGAAGTGGTATTCTTACATATCCTTTCGAGAGAAAACTGTCCTGTGCCTTCTCTTTTGAGGCTACACACTTAGACATACACGCAACATGAAAGCTTTTCGACTTACAACGTGTTGTTTAGGAAAAACAAGATAATTTCGCACGATGCGGGATTTCCTTAAAACGTGATTTTCTGAAAAATTTTGACGAAAGAAAATTCTCCTTTTGGTTCTCTTTAGATGCTACATGTTAAGACGTACACGCCACAACAATTCTTTTCGAGATACAACGTGTAGTTTTGGAGATACAAGCTAATTTTGTACTATGCGTTCTTTCTTCTCGTAAAGAGTTTCCAATGCGTACGTATATGTCTTTACTCTGCAAAACTGTATTTCCTTATGAAGTGGTATTCTTACATATCCTTTCGAGAGAAAACTGTCCTGTGCCTTCTCTTTTGAGGCTACACACTTAGACATACACGCAACATGAAAGCTTTTCGACTTACAACGTGTTGTTTAGGAAAAACAAGATAATTTCGCACGATGCGGGATTTCCTTAAAACGTGATTTTCTGAAAAATTTTGACGAAAGAAAATTCTCCTTTTGGTTCTCTTTAGATGCTACATGTTAAGACGTACACGCCACAACAATTCTTTTCGAGATACAACGTGTAGTTTTGGAGATACAAGCTAATTTTGTACTATGCGTTATTTCGTCTCGTAAAGAGTTTCCAATGCGTACGTATATGTCTTTACTCTGCAAAACTGTATTTCCTTATGAAGTCGTATTCTTACATATCCTTTCGAGAGAAAACTGTCCTGTGCCTTCTCTTTTGAGGCTACACACGTAGACATACACGCAACATGAAAGCTTTTCGACTTACAACGTGTTGTTTAGGAAAAACAAGATAATTTCGCACGATGAGGGATTTCCTTAAAACGTGATTTTCTGAAAAATTTTGACGAAAGAAAATTCTCCTTTTGGTTCTCTTTAGATGCTACATGTTAAGACGTACACGCCACAACAATTCTTTTCGAGATACAACGTGTAGTTTTGGAGATACAAGCTAATTTTGTACTATGCGTTATTTCTTCTCGTAAAGAGTTTCCAATGCGTACGTATATGTCTTTACTCTGCAAAACTGTATTTCCTTATGAAGTGGTATTCTTACATATCCTTTCGAGAGAAAACTGTCCTGTGCCTTCTCTTTTGAGGCTACACACTTAGACATACACGCAACATGAAAGCTTTTCGACTTACAACGTGTTGTTTAGGAAAAACAAGATAATTTCGCACGATGTGGGATTTCCTTAAAACGTGATTTTCTGAAAAATTTTGAAGAAAGGAAATTCTCCTTTTGGTTCTCTTTAGATGCTACATGTTAAGACGTACACGCCACAACAATTCTTTTCGAGATACAACGTGTAGTTTTGGAGATACAAGCTAATTTTGTACTATGCGTTATTTCTTCTCGTAAAGAGTTTCCAATGCGTACGTATATGTCTTTACTCTGCAAAACTGTATTTCCTTATGAAGTGGTATTCTTACATATCCTTTCGAGAGAAAACTGTCCTGTGCCTTCTCTTTTGAGGCTACACACGTAGACATACACGCAACATGAAAGCTTTTCGACTTACAACGTGTTGTTTAGGAAAAACAAGATAATTTCGCACGATGCGGGATTTCCTTAAAACGTGATTTTCTGAAAAATTTTGACGAAAGAAAATTCTCCTTTTGGTTCTCTTTAGATGCTACATGTTAAGACGTACACGCCACAACAATTCTTTTCGAGATACAACGTGTAGTTTTGGAGATACAAGCTAATTTTGTACTATGCGTTATTTCTTCTCGTAAAGAGTTTCCAATGCGTACGTATATGTCTTTACTCTGCAAAACTGTATTTCCTTATGAAGTGGTATTCTTACATATCCTTTCGAGAGAAAACTGTCCTGTGCCTTCTCTTTTGAGGCTACACACTTAGACATACACGCAACATGAAAGCTTTTCGACTTACAACGTGTTGTTTAGGAAAAACAAGATAATTTCGCACGATGCGGGATTTCCTTAAAACGTGATTTTCTGAAAAATTTTGACGAAAGAAAATTCTCCTTTTGGTTCTCTTTAGATGCTACATGTTAAGACGTACACGCCACAACAATTCTTTTCGAGATACAACGTGTAGTTTTGGAGATACAAGCTAATTTTGTACTATGCGTTATTTCTTCTCGTAAAGAGTTTCCAATGCGTACGTATATGTCTTTACTCTGCAAAACTGTATTTCCTTATGAAGTGGTATTCTTACATATCCTTTCGAGAGAAAACTGTCCTGTGCCTTCTCTTTTGAGGCTACACACTCAGACATACACGCAACATGAAAGCTTTTCGACTTACAACGTGTTGTTTAGGAAAAACAAGATAATTTCGTACGATGCGGGATTTCCTTAAAACGTGATTTTCTGAAAAATTTTGACGAAAGAAAATTCTCCTTTTGGTTCTCTTTAGATGCTACATGTTAAGACGTACACGCCACAACAATTCTTTCGAGATACAACGTGTAGTTTTGGAGATACAAGCTAATTTTGTACTATGCGTTATTTCTTCTCGTAAAGAGTTTCCAATGCGTACGTATATGTCTTTACTCTGCAAAACTGTATTTCCTTATGAAGTGGTATTCTTACATATCCTTTCGAGAGAAAACTGTCCTGTGCCTTCTCTTTTGAGGCTACACACTTAGACATACACGCAACATGAAAGCTTTTCGACTTACAACGTGTTGTTTAGGAAAAACAAGATAATTTCGCACGATGCGGGATTTCCTTAAAACGTGATTTTCTGAAAAATTTTGACGAAAGAAAATTCTCCTTTTGGTTCTCTTTAGATGCTACATGTTAAGACGTACACGCCACAACAATTCTTTTCGAGATACAACGTGTAGTTTTGGAGATACAAGCTAATTTTGTACTATGCGTTATTTCTTCTCGTAAAGAGTTTCCAATGCGTACGTATATGTCTTTACTCTGCAAAACTGTATTTCCTTATGAAGTGGTATTCTTACATATCCTTTCGAGAGAAAACTGTCCTGTGCCTTCTCTTTTGAGGCTACACACTTAGACATACACGCAACATGAAAGCTTTTCGACTTACAACGTGTTGTTTAGGAAAAACAAGATAATTTCGCACGATGCGGGATTTCCTTAAAACGTGATTTTCTGAAAAATTTTGACGAAAGAAAATTCTCCTTTTGGTTCTCTTTAGATGCTACATGTTAAGACGTACACGCCACAACAATTCTTTTCGAGATACAACGTGTAGTTTTGGAGATACAAGCTAATTTTGTACTATGCGTTATTTCGTCTCGTAAAGAGTTTCCAATGCGTACGTATATGTCTTTACTCTGCAAAACTGTATTTCCTTATGAAGTGGTATTCTTACATATCCTTTCGAGAGAAAACTGTCCTGTGCCTTCTCTTTTGAGGCTACACACGTAGACATACACGCAACATGAAAGCTTTTCGACTTACAACGTGTTGTTTAGGAAAAACAAGATAATTTCGCACGATGCGGGATTTCCTTAAAACGTGATTTTCTGAAAAATTTTGACGAAAGAAAATTCTCCTTTTGGTTCTCTTTAGATGCTACATGTTAAGACGTACACGCCACAACAATTCTTTTCGAGATACAACGTGTAGTTTTGGAGATACAAGCTAATTTTGTACTATGCGTTATTTCTTCTCGTAAAGAGTTTCCAATGCGTACGTATATGTCTTTACTCTGCAAAACTGTATTTCCTTATGAAGTGGTATTCTTACATATCCTTTCGAGAGAAAACTGTCCTGTGCCTTCTCTTTTGAGGCTACACACTTAGACATACACGCAACATGAAAGCTTTTCGACTTACAACGTGTTGTTTAGGAAAAACAAGATAATTTCGCACGATGCGGGATTTCCTTAAAACGTGATTTTCTGAAAAATTTTGACGAAAGAAAATTCTCCTTTTGGTTCTCTTTAGATGCTACATGTTAAGACGTACACGCCACAACAATTCTTTTCGAGATACAACGTGTAGTTTTGGAGATACAAGCTAATTTTTTACTATGCGTTATTTCTTCTCGTAAAGAGTTTCCAATGCATACGTATATGTCTTTACTCTGCAAAACTGTATTTCCTTATGAAGTGGTATTCTTACATATCCTTTCGAGAGAAAACTGTCCTGTGCCTTCTCTTTTGAGGCTACACACTTAGACATACACGCAACATGAAAGCTTTTCGACTTACAACGTGTTGTTTAGGAAAAACAAGATAATTTCGCACGATGCGGGATTTCCTTAAAACGTGATTTTCTGAAAAATTTTGACGAAAGAAAATTCTCCTTTTGGTTCTCTTTAGATGCTACATGTTAAGACGTACACGCCACAACAATTCTTTTCGAGATACAACGTGTAGTTTTGGAGATACAAGCTAATTTTGTACTATGCGTTATTTCTTCTCGTAAAGAGTTTCCAATGCGTACGTATATGTCTTTACTCTGCAAAACTGTATTTCCTTATGAAGTGGTATTCTTACATATCCTTTCGAGAGAAAACTGTCCTGTGCCTTCTCTTTTGAGGCTACACACTTAGACATACACGCAACATGAAAGCTTTTCGACTTACAACGTGTTGTTTAGGAAAAACAAGATAATTTCGCACGATGCGGGATTTCCTTAAAACGTGATTTTCTGAAAAATTTTGACGAAAGAAAATTCTCCTTTTGGTTCTCTTTAGATGCTACATGTTAAGACGTACACGCCACAACAATTCTTTTCGAGATACAACGTGTAGTTTTGGAGATACAAGCTAATTTTGTACTATGCGTTATTTCTTCTCGTAAAGAGTTTCCAATGCGTACGTATATGTCTTTACTCTGCAAAACTGTATTTCCTTATGAAGTGGTATTCTTACATATCCTTTCGAGAGAAAACTGTCCTGTGCCTTCTCTTTTGAGGCTACACACTTAGACATACACGCAACATGAAAGCTTTTCGACTTCCAACGTGTTGTTTAGGAAAAACAAGATAATTTCGTACGATGCGGGATTTCCTTAAAACGTGATTTTCTGAAAAATTTTGACGAAAGAAAATTCTCCTTTTGGTTCTCTTTAGATGCTACATGTTAAGACGTACACGCCACAACAATTCTTTTCGAGATACAACGTGTAGTTTTGGAGATACAAGCTAATTTTGTACTATGCGTTATTTCTTCTCGTAAAGAGTTTCCAATGCGTACGTATATGTCTTTACTCTGCAAAACTGTATTTCCTTATGAAGTGGTATTCTTACATATCCTTTCGAGAGAAAACTGTCCTGTGCCTTCTCTTTTGAGGCTACACACTTAGACATACACGCAACATGAAAGCTTTTCGACTTACAACGTGTTGTTTAGGAAAAACAAGATAATTTCGCACGATGTGGGATTTCCTTAAAACGTGATTTTCTGAAAAATTTTGACGAAAGGAAATTCTCCTTTTGGTTCTCTTTAGATGCTACATGTTAAGACGTACACGCCACAACAATTCTTTTCGAGATACAACGTGTAGTTTTGGAGATACAAGCTAATTTTGTACTATGCGTTATTTCTTCTCGTAAAGAGTTTCCAATGCGTACGTATATGTCTTTACTCTGCAAAACTGTATTTCCTTATGAAGTGGTATTCTTACATATCCTTTCGAGAGAAAACTGTCCTGTGCCTTCTCTTTTGAGGCTACACACGTAGACATACACGCAACATGAAAGCTTTTCGACTTACAACGTGTTGTTTAGGAAAAACAAGATAATTTCGCACGATGCGGGATTTCCTTAAAACGTGATTTTCTGAAAAATTTTGACGAAAGAAAATTCTCCTTTTGGTTCTCTTTAGATGCTACATGTTAAGACGTACACGCCACAACAATTCTTTTCGAGATACAACGTGTAGTTTTGGAGATACAAGCTAATTTTGTACTATGCGTTATTTCTTCTCGTAAAGAGTTTCCAATGCGTACGTATATGTCTTTACTCTGCAAAACTGTATTTCCTTATGAAGTGGTATTCTTACATATCCTTTCGAGAGAAAACTGTCCTGTGCCTTCTCTTTTGAGGCTACACACTTAGACATACACGCAACATGAAAGCTTTTCGACTTACAACGTGTTGTTTAGGAAAAACAAGATAATTTCGCACGATGCGGGATTTCCTTAAAACGTGATTTTCTGAAAAATTTTGACGAAAGAAAATTCTCCTTTTGGTTCTCTTTAGATGCTACATGTTAAGACGTACACGCCACAACAATTCTTTTCGAGATACAACGTGTAGTTTTGGAGATACAAGCTAATTTTGTACTATGCGTTATTTCTTCTCGTAAAGAGTTTCCAATGCGTACGTATATGTCTTTACTCTGCAAAACTGTATTTCCTTATGAAGTGGTATTCTTACATATCCTTTCGAGAGAAAACTGTCCTGTGCCTTCTCTTTTGAGGCTACACACTCAGACATACACGCAACATGAAAGCTTTTCGACTTACAACGTGTTGTTTAGGAAAAACAAGATAATTTCGTACGATGCGGGATTTCCTTAAAACGTGATTTTCTGAAAAATTTTGACGAAAGAAAATTCTCCTTTTGGTTCTCTTTAGATGCTACATGTTAAGACGTACACGCCACAACAATTCTTTCGAGATACAACGTGTAGTTTTGGAGATACAAGCTAATTTTGTACTATGCGTTATTTCTTCTCGTAAAGAGTTTCCAATGCGTACGTATATGTCTTTACTCTGCAAAACTGTATTTCCTTATGAAGTGGTATTCTTACATATCCTTTCGAGAGAAAACTGTCCTGTGCCTTCTCTTTTGAGGCTACACACTTATACATACACGCAACATGAAAGCTTTTCGACTTACAACGTGTTGTTTAGGAAAAACAAGATAATTTCGCACGATGCGGGATTTCCTTAAAACGTGATTTTCTGAAAAATTTTGACGAAAGAAAATTCTCCTTTTGGTTCTCTTTAGATGCTACATGTTAAGACGTACACGCCACAACAATTCTTTTCGAGATACAACGTGTAGTTTTGGAGATACAAGCTAATTTTGTACTATGCGTTATTTCTTCTCGTAAAGAGTTTCCAATGCGTACGTATATGTCTTTACTCTGCAAAACTGTATTTCCTTATGAAGTGGTATTCTTACATATCCTTTCGAGAGAAAACTGTCCTGTGCCTTCTCTTTTGAGGCTACACACTTAGACATACACGCAACATGAAAGCTTTTCGACTTACAACGTGTTGTTTAGGAAAAACAAGATAATTTCGCACGATGCGGGATTTCCTTAAAACGTGATTTTCATAACGTGGTATCCTTACATATTCTTTCGAGAGAAAACTCTCCTGTGCGTTCTCTTTTAAGGCTACACGCTTAGACATACAGGCAACACCAAAGCTTTCGAGTTACAACGTGTTGTTTAGGAAAAACAAGATAATTTCGCAAGATGCGGGATTTCCTTAAAATGTGGTTTTCTGACAAATTTTGACGAAAGAAAATTATCCTGTGGGTTCTCCTTTGAGGCTACAAGTTTAGACGTACACACCACACCAAATCTTTTCAAGTTATAACGTGTTGTTTAGGAGATACAAACTAATTTTGTAAGATGCCTTATTTCTTCTCGTAAAGTTTTAAGTTTTTCCAATAAGTACGTATTTGTCTTTACTCTGCAACACTGTATTTCCTTATAACGTGGTATTCTTACATATTCTTTCGAGAGAAAACTCTCCTGGGCATTCTCCTTTGAGGTTACAGGCTTAGACATACACGCAACACCAAAGCTTTTCGAGTTAAAACGTTTTGTTTAGGAAAAACAAGATAATTTCGCACGATGCGGAATTTCCTTAATATGTGGTTTTCTGACAAATTTTGTCCAAAGAAAATTCGCCTATGGGTTCTCTTTTGAGGCTACACGTTTAGACGTACAGGCCACACCAAATCTTTTTAAGTTACAACGTGTTCTTTAGGAGATACAAACTAATTTTTTAAGATGCCTTATTTCTTCTCGTAAGGTTTAAGTTTTTCCAATAAGTACGTTTTTGTCTTTACTGTGCAACACTGTATTTCCTTATAACGTGGTATTCTTACATATTCTTTCGAGAGAAAACTCTCCTGTGCGTTCTCTTTTGAGGCTACACGCTTAGACATACACGCAACACCAAAGCTTTTCGAGTTAAAACGTTTGGTTTAGAAAAAACAAGATAATTTCGCACTATGCGGGATTTCCTTAATACGTGGTTTTCTGACATATTTTGACCAAAGAAAATTCTCCTATGGGTTCTCTTTTCAGGCTACACGTTTAGACGTACAGGCCACACCAAATCTTTTTAAGTTACAACGTGTTGTTTAGGAGATACAAGCTAATTTCTTACGATGCGTTATTTCTTCTCGTAAAGTTTTTTCCAATATGTAAGTATTTGTCTTTACTCTGCAACACTGTATTTCCTAAAAACGTGGTATTCTTACACATTCTTTCGAGAAAAATCTCTCCTTTGCGTTATACACGCAACACCAAAGCTTTTCGAGTTACAACGTGTTGTTTAGGAAAAACAAGATAATTTCGCACGATGCGGGATTTCCTTAAAACATGGTTTTCTGACAAATTTTGACGAAAGAAAATACTCCTGTGGGTTCTCTTTTGAGGCTACACATTTAGACGTACATGCCACACCAAATCATTTCGAGTTACAACGTGTTGTTTAGGAGAAACAAGCTAATTTTTTACGATGCGTTATTTCTTCTCATAAAGTTTTAGTGTTTCCATTACGTACATATTTGCCTTTACTCTGCAACACTGTATTTCCTTATAACGTGGTATTCTTGCATATTCTTTCGAGAGAAAACTCTCCTGTGCGTTCTCCTTTGAGGCTACATGCTTAAACATTCACGCAACACCAAAGCTTTTCGATTTATAACGTGTTGTTTAGGAAAAACAAGATAATTTCGCAAGATGCGGGATTTCCTTAAAACGTGGTTTTCTGACAAATTTTGACGAAATAAAACTCTCCTGTGGGTACTCTTTTGAGGCTACACGTTTAGACGTGCACCCCACACCAAATCTCTTCGAGTTACAACGAGTTGTTTAGGACATACAAGCTAATTTTGCCAGATGCGTTATTTCTCTCATAAAGTGTTTCCAATATGTACGTATTTGTCTTTACTCTGCAACACTGTATTTCCTTATAACGTGGTATCCTTACGTATTCTTTCGAGAGAAAACTCTCCTGTGCGTTCTCTTTTGAGGCTACACGCTTAGACATACACGCAACACCAAAGCATTTCGAGTTAAAACGTTTTGTTTAGGAAAAACAAGATAATTTCGCAAGATGCGGGATTTCCTTAAAACGTGGTTTTCTGACAAATTTTGACGAAAGAAAATTATCCTGTGGGTTCTCTTTTGAGGCTACAAGTTTAGACGTACACACCACACCAAATCTTTCAAGTTATAACGTGTTGTTTAGGAGATACAAACTAATTTTGTAAGATGCCTTATTTCTTCTCGTAAAGTTTAAGTTTTTCCAATAAGTACGTATTTGTCTTTACTCTGCAACACTGTATTTCCTTATAACGTGGTATTCTTACATATTCTTTCGAGAGAAAACTCTCCTGGGCATTCTCCTTTGAGGTTACAGGCTTAGACATACACGCAACACCAAAGCTTTTCGAGTTAAAACGTTTTGTTTAGGAAAAACAAGATAATTTCGCACGATGCGGAATTTCCTTAATACGTGGTTTTCTGACAAATTTTGACCAAAGAAAATTCGCCTATGGGTTCTCTTTTGAGGCTACACGTTTAGACGTACAGGCCACACCAAATCTTTTTAAGTTACAACGTGTTGTTTAGGAGATACAAGCTAATTTTGTACGATGCGTTATTTCTTCTCTTAAGTTTAAGTTTTTCCAATAAGTACATATTTGTCTTTACTCTGCAACACTGTATTTCCTTATAACGTGGTATTCTTACATATTCTTTCGAGAGAAAATTCTCCTGTGCGTTCTCTTTTGAGGCTACACGCTTAGACATACACGCAACACCAAAGCTTTTCGAGTTTAAACGTTTTGTTTAAGAAAAACAAGATAATTTCGCAGAATGCGGGTTTTCCTTAAAACGTGGTTTTCTGACAAATTTTGATGAAAGAAAATTTTCCTGTGGGTTCTCTTTTGAGGCTACTCGTTTAGACATACACACCACACCAAATCTTTTCGAGTTATAATGTGTTGTTTAGGAGATACAAACTAATTTTGTAAGATGCCTTATTTCTTCTCGTAAGGTTTAAGTTTTTCCAATAAGTACGTATTTGTCTTTACTCTGCAACACTGTATTTCCTTATAACGTGGTATTCTTACATATTCTTTCGAGAGAAAACTCTCCTGTGTCTTCTCTTTTGAGGCTACACGCTTAGACATACACGCAACATGAAAGCTTTTCGAGTTAAAACGTTTGGTTTAGGAAAAACAAGATAATGTCGCACTATGCGGGATTTCCTTAATACATGGTTTTCTGACAAATTTTGACCAAAGAAAATTCTCCTATGGGTTCTCTTTTCAGGCTACACGTTTAGACGTACAGGCCACACCAAATCTTTTTATGTTACAACGTGTTGTTTAGGAGATACAAGCTAATTTCTTACGATGCGTTATTTCTTCTCGTAAAGTTTTTCCAAGACGTAAGTATTTTTCTTTACTCTGCAACACTGTATTTCCTAATAACGTGGTATTCTTACATATTCTTTCGAGAAAAAACTCTCCTGTGCGTTCTCTTTTGAGGCTACACGCTTAGACATACACGCAACACCAAAGCTTTTCGAGTTACAACGTGTTGTTTAGGAAAAACAAGATATTTTTGCACGATGCGGGATTTCCTTAAAACGTGGTTTTCTGACAAATTTGACGAAAGAAAATACTCCTGTGGGTTCTCTTTTGAGGCTACACATTTAGACGTACACACCACACCAAATCTTTTCGAGTTACAACGTGTTGTTTAGGAGAAACAAGCTAATTTTTCTACGATGCGTTATTTCTTCTCATAAAGTTTAAGTGTTTCCATTACGTACATATTTGCCTTTACTCTGCAACACTGTATTTCCTTATAACGTGGTATTCTTGCATATTCTTTCGAGAGAAAACTCTCCTGTGCGTTCTCCTTTGAGGCTACATTCTTAGACATTCACGCAACACCAAAGCTTTTCGAGTTACAACGTGTTGTTTAGGAAAAACAAGATAATTTCGCAAGATGCGGGATTTCCTTAAAACGTGGTTTTCTGACAAATTTTGACGAAATAAAACTCTCCTGTGGGTACTCTTGTGAGGCTACACGTTTAGACGTACAAGCCACACCAAATCTTTTCAAGTTACAACGTGTTGTTTAGGAGATACAAGCTAATTTTGTACGATGCGTTATTTCTTCTCCTAAAGTTTTAGTTTTTCCAGTAAGTACGTATTTGTCTTTACTCTGCAACACTGTATTTCCTTATAACGTGGTATTCTTACATATTCTTTCGAGAGAAAACTCTCCTGTGCGTTCTCTTTTGAGGCTACACGCTTAGACATACACGCAACACCAAAGCATTTCGAGTTAAAACGTTTTGTTTAGGAAAAACAAGATAATTTCGCACGATGCGGGATTTCATTAATACGTGGTTTTCTGACAAATTTTGACCAAAGAAAATTCTCCTATGGCTTCTTTCTTCAGGCTACACGTTTAGACGTACAGGCCACACCAAATCTTTTTAAGTTGCAACGTGTTGTTTAGTAGATACAAGCTAATTTTGTACGATGCGTTATTTCTTCTCGTAAAGTTTTTCCAATACATAAGTATTTGTCTTTACTCTGCAACACTGTATTTCCTAATAACGTGGTATTCTTACATATTCTTTCGAGAAAAAACTCTCCTTTGCGTTCTCCTTTGAGGCTACACGCTTACACATACACGCAACACCAAAGCTTTTCGAGTTACAACGTGTTGTTTAAGAGATACAAGCTAATTTCTTACGATGCGTTATTTCTTCTCGTAAAGTTTTTCCAAGACGTAAGTATTTGTCTTTACTCTGCAACATTGTATTTCCTAATAACGTGGTATTCTTACATATTCTTTCGAGAAAAAACTCTCCTTTGCGTTCTCTTTTGAGGCTACACGCTTAGACATACATGCAACACCAAAGCTTTTCGAGTTACAACGTGTTGTTTAGGAAAAACAAGATAATTTCGCATGATGCGGGATTTCCTTAAAACGTGGTTTTCTGACAAATTTTGACGAAAGAAAATACTCCGTGGGTTCTCTTTTGAGGCTACACATTTAGACGTACACGCCACAGCAAATCTTTTCGAGTTACAACGTGTTGTTTAGGAGAAACAAGCTAATTTTTTTACGATGCGTTATTTCTTCTCATAAAGTTTAAGGGTTTCCATTATGTACTTATTTGCCTTTACTCTGCAACACTGTATTTCCTTATAACGTGGTATTCTTGCATATTCTTTCGAGAGAAAACTCGCCTGTGCGTTCTCCTTTGAGGCTACATGCTTAGACATTCACGCAACACCAAATCTTTTCGAGTTACAACGTGTTGTTTAGGAGATACAAGCTAATTTTTTTACGATGCGTTATTTCTTCTCATAAAGTTTAAGTGTTTCCATTACGTACATATTTGCCTTTACTCTGCAACACTGTATTTCCTTATAACGTGGTATTTTTGCATATTCTTTCGAGAGAAAACTCTCCTGTGCGTTCCCCTTTGAGGCTACATGCTTAGACATACACGCAACACCAAAGCTTTTCGAGTTACAACGTGTTTTTTAGGAAAAACAAGATAATTTCACACGATGCGGGATTTCTTTAAAACGTGGTTTTCTGACAAATTTTGACGAAAGAAAATTATCCTGTGGGTTCTCTTTTTAGGCTACACGTTTAGACGTACACACCACACCAAATCTTTTCGAGTTATAACGTGTTGTTTAGGAGATACAAACTAATTTTTTAAGATGCCTTATTTCTTCTCGTAAAGTTTAAGTTTTTCCAATATGTACGTATTTGTCTTTACTCTGCAACACTGTATTTCCTTATAACGTGGTATTCTTACACATTCTTTCGAGAGAAAACTCTCCTGTGCGTTCTCTTTTGAGGCTATACGCTTTGACATACACACAACACCAAAGTTTTTCGAGTTACAATGTGTTGTTTAGGAAAAACAAGATAATTTAGCATGATGCGGGATTTCCTTAAAACGTGGTTTTCTGACAAATTTTGACGAAAGAAAATACTCCTGTGGGTTCTCTTTTGAGGCTACACATTTAGACGTGCCCGAGACACTAAATCTTGTCGAGTTACAACGTGTTGTTTAAGAGATACAAGCTAATTTTTTTACGATGCATTATTTCTTCTCATAAAGTTTAAGTGTTTCCATTATGTAAATATTTGGCTTTACTCTGCAACACTGTATTTCCTTATAACGAGGTATTCTTGCATACTCTTTCGAGAGAAAACTCTCCTGTGCGGTCTCCTTTGAGGCTACATGCTTAGACATACACTCAACTCCAAAGCTTTTCGAGTTACAACATGTTGTTTAGGAAAAACAACATAATTTCGCACGATGCGGGATTTCCTTAAAACGTGGTTTTCTGACAAATTTTGACCAAATAAAACTCTCCTGTGTGTACTATTTTGAGGCTACACTTTTAGACGTACACGCCACACCAAATCTTTTCGAGTTACAACCTGTTGTTTAGGAGATACAAGCTAATTTTTTACGATGCGTTATTTCTTCTCGTAAAGTGTTTCCAATAAGTACGTATTTGTCTTTACTCTGCAACACGGTATTTCCTTAATACGTGGATTTCTTACATATTCTTTCGAGAGAAAACTCTCCTGTGCGTTCTCTTTTGAGGGTACACGCTTAAACATACACGCAACACCAAAGCTTTTCGAGTTACAATGTGTTGTTTATGAAGAACAAGATAATTTCTCACGATGCGTGATTTCCTTAAAACGTGGTTTTCTGACAAATTTTGACGAACGAAAATTGTCCTGTGGTTCTCTTTTGAGGCTACACCTTTAGACGTACACGCCACACCAAATCTTTTCGAGTTACAACGTGTTGTTTAGGAGATACAAGCTAATTTTGTACGATGCTTTATTTCATCTCGTAAAGTTTAAGGGTTTCCAATACGTAAGTATTTGTCTTTATTCTGCAACACTGTACTTCCTTATAACGTGGTATTCTCACATATTCTTTCGAGAGAAAACTCTCCTGTGTGTTCTCTTTTGAGGCTACACGCTTAGACATACACGCATCACCAAAGATTTTCGAGTTACTACGTGTTGTTTAGGAAAAACAAGATAATTTCACACGATGCTGGATTTCCTTAAAACGTGCTTTTCTGAAACTTTGACGAAAGAAAATTCTCCTATGGGTTCTCTTTTGAGGCTACAAGTTTAGATGTACACGCCACACCCAATCTTTTCGAGTTACAAAGTGTTGTTTAGGAGATACGAGCTAATTGTGTACGATGCTGTATTTCATCTCGTAAAGTTTAAGGGTTTCCAATACGTACGTATTTTTCTTTACTCTGAAACACTGTATTTCCTTATAACGTGGTATTCTTACATATTCTTTTGAGAGAAAACTCCCCTGTGTGTTCTCTTTTAAGGCTACACGCTGAGACATACACGCAGCACCAAAGGATTTCGAGTTACTATGTGTTGTTTAGGAAAAACAAGATAATTTCGCACGATGTAGGATTTCCTTAATACGTGGTTTTGTGACAAATTTGACCAAAGAAAATTCTCCAGTGTGTTCTCTTATTGAGGCTACACGTTTAGACGTACCTGCCACACCAAACATTTTCGAGTTACAACGTGTTGTTTAGGAGATACAAGCTAATTTTTTATGATGCGTTATTTCTTCACGTAAAGTGTTTCCAATACGTACATATTTGTCTTTACTCTGCAACACTGTATTTCCTTATAACCTGGTATTCTTACTTATTTTTTTGAGTGAAAACTCTCCTGTGTGTTCTCTTTTGAGGCTACACACTGAGACATACACGCAACACCCAAGCTTTTTGAGTTACAACGTGTTGTTTAGGAAAAACAAGATAATTTCGCAGGATGCGGGATTTCGTTAAAACCTTGTTTTCTGACCAATTTTGACGAAAGAAAATTCTCCAGTGGGTTCTCTTTTGAGGCTAAACTTTTAGACATACACGCCAAACTAAATGTTTTCGAGTTTCCACTTGTTGTTTAGGAGATACAAGCTAATATTGTGTGATGCTTAATTTCTTCTCGTAATGTGTTTCCAATATGTACGTATTTGTCTTTACTCTGCAACACTGTATTTCCTTATAACGTTGAATTCTTACATGTTCTAATGAGAGAAAACTCTCCTGTGCATTCTCTTTTGAGGCTACACGCTTAGACATACACGCAACACCAAAGCTTTTCGAGTTACCACTTGTTGTTTAGGAAAAACAAGATAATTTCGCACGATGCGGTATTTCCTTAAAACGTGGTTTTCTGACAAATTTTGACGAAAGAAAATTCTCCTTTGTGTTCTCCTTTGAGGCTACACGTTTAGACATACACGCCAAACCAAATCTTTTCGACTTACCATGTGTTGTTTAGGAGATACAAGCTAATTTTGTTCGATGCGTTATTTCTTCTCGTAAAATATTCCCAATATGTAAATATTTGTCTTTACTCTGCAACACTGTATTTCCTTATAACGTGGTATTCTTACATATTCTTTCGAGAGAAAACTATCTTGTGCGTTCCGTTTTGAGGCTACACACTTAGACATACAGGCAACACCAAAGCTTTTCGAGTTACAACGTGTTGTTAATGAATAAAAAGATAATTTCGCACGATGCGGGATTTATTTAAAACGTGGTTTTCTGAAAAATTTGACAAAGGAAAATTCTTCTGTGGGATTTCCTTTTGAGGCTACACGTATAGACGTACACGTCACACCAAATCTTTTCGAGTTACAACGTGTTGTTTAGGAGATACAAGCTAATTTTGTACGATGCATTATTTCTTCTCGTAAAGTGTTTCCAATATGTACTTATTTGCCTTTAGTCTACAAAATTGTATTTCTTTATAACGTGGTATTCTTACATATTCCTTCGAGAGAAAACTCTCCTGTGCCTTCTCTTTTGAGGCTCCACGCTTAGACATACACGCAACACCAAAGCTTTTCGAGTTACAACATGTTGTTTAGGAAAAAGAAGATGATTTCGCACGATGCGGGATTTCCTTAAAATGTGGTGTTCTGAAAAATTTTAACGAAAGAAAATTCTTCTCTGGGTTCTTTTTGAGGCTACACGCTTAGACGTACACGCCACACCAAATCTTTTCGAGTTACAACGTGTTGTTTAGGAGATACAAGCTAATTTTGTACGATGCTTTATTTCATCTCGTAAAGTTTAAGGGTTTCCAATACGTAAGTATTTGTCATTATTCTGCAACAGTGGACTTCCTTATAACGTGGTATTCTCACATATTCTTTCGAGAGAAAAGTCTCCTGTGTGTTCTCTTATGAGGCTACACGCTTAGACATACACGCAACACCAAAGCTTTTCGAGTTACAATGCGTTGTTTAGGAAAAACAAGATAATTTCGCACGATGCGGGATTTCCTTAATATGTGGTTTTCTGACAAATTTTGACCAAATAAAACTCTCCTGTGTGTACTCTTTTGAGGCTACACGTTTAGACGTACATGCCACACCAAATCCTTTCGAGTTACCACGTGTTGTTTAGGAGATACACGCTAATTTTGTACGATGCGTTATTTCTTCTCGTAAAGTGTTTCCAATATGTACGTATTTGTCTTTACTCTGCAACACTGTATTTCCTTATAACGTTGTATTCTTACATGTCTTTCGAGAGAAAACTCTCTTGTGCATTGTCTTTAGAGGAAACATGCTCAGTCATACACGCAACAACAACGTTTTCGAGTTACAACCTGTTGTTTAGGAAAAACAAGATAATTTTGCACGATGCGGGATTTCCTTAAAACGTGGTTTTTTGACAAATTTTGACGAAAGAAAATTCTCCTGTGGTTTCTGTTTTGAGGCTACACGTGTAGACGTACAAGCCACACCAAATATTTTCGAGTTACAACGTGTTCTTTAGGAGATACAAGCAAATATTGTACGATGCGTTATTTCTTCCCTAAAGTGTTTCCAATATGTACTTATTTGTCTTTACTCTGCAACACTGTATTTTCTTATAACGTGGTATTCTTACATATTCTTTCTAGGGAAAACTCTCCTGTGGATTCTCTTTTGAGGCTACACGCTTAGACAAACAAGGAACGCCAAAGCTTTTCGAGTTGCAACGTGTTGTTTAGGAAAAACAAGATAATTTCTCACGATGCAAGATTTCCATAAAACGTGGATTTCTGACAAATTTTGACGAAAGAAAGTTCTCCTGTGGGTTCTCTTTTGAGGCTACACGTGTAGAGGTATGAGCCACACCAAATCTTTTCGAGTTAAAACCTGTTGTTTAGGAGATACAAGCTAATTTTGTATTATGCTTTATTTCTTCTCTTAAAGTGTTTCCAATACGTACGTAATTGTCTTTACTCTGCAACACTGTATTTCCTTATAACGTGGTATTCTTACATATTCTTTCGAGAGAAAACTCTCCTGTGCATTCTCTTTTGAGGCTACACACTTAGATATACACGCAACACCAAAGCTTTTCGAGTTAGAACTTGTTGTTTAGGAAAAACAAGATAATTTCGCACGATGCGAGATTTCCTTAAAACGTGTTTTCTGACAAATTTTGATGAAAGAATATTCTCCTGTCGGTTCTCGTTTGAGGCTACACTTTTAGACGTACATGTCACACCAAATCTTTTCGAGTTACAACGTGTTGTTTAGGAGATACAAGCTACTTTTTTAAGATGCGTTATTTCTTCTCGTAAAGTGTTTCCAATATGTACTTATTTGTCTTTACTCTGCAAAATTGTATTTCCTTTTAACGTGGTATTCTTACATATTCTTTCGAGAGAAAAGTCTCCTGTGCCTTCTCTTTGGAGGCTCCACGCTTACACATACACGCAACACCAAAGCTTTTCGAGTTACAACATGTTGTTTAGGAAAAAGATGATTTCGTACGATGAGGGATTTCCTTAAAACGTGGTTTTCTGAAAAATTTTGAAGGAAGAAAATTCTCCTGTGGGTTCTCTTTTGATGCTACACATTTACACGTACATGCCACACCAAATCGTTTCTAGGTACAACCTTTTGTTTAGGAGATACAAGCTAATTTTCTACGATGTGTTCTTTTCATAAAGTGTCTCCAATACGTACATATTTGTCTTTACTCTGCAACATTGTATTTCCTTA
Organism: Apodemus sylvaticus; assembly: GCF_947179515.1. NCBI lineage: Eukaryota > Metazoa > Chordata > Mammalia > Rodentia > Muridae > Apodemus > Apodemus sylvaticus. The sequence goes on from NW_026263277.1 coordinate 74,499, forward strand.
TAACGTGGTATTTTTACATATTCTTTCGAGAGAAAACTATCCTGTGCGTTCCCTTTTGAGGCTACACACTGAGACATACAGGCAACACCAAAGCTTTTCGAGTTACAACGTGTTGTTTATGAAAAACAAGATAATTTCGCACGATGCAGGATTTCCTTAAAACGTGGTTTTCTGACAAATTTTGAAGAAAGAAAATTCTCCTGTCGGTTCTCTTTTGAGGCTACACGTTTAGACGTACACGACACGCCAAATCCTTTCGAGTTACCACGTGTTGTTTAGGAGATACACGCTAATTTTGTACGATGCGTTATTTCTTCTCATAAAGTGTTTCCAATATGTACGTATTTGTCTTTACTCTGCAACACTGTATTTCCTTATAACGTTGTATTCTTACATGTTCTTTCGAGAGAAAACTCTCTTGCGCATTGTCTTTAGAGGCAACATGCTCAGACATACACGCAACAACAAAGCTTTTCGAGTTAAAACGTGTTGTTTAGGAAAACAAGATAATTTTGCACGATGCGGGATTTCCTTAAAACGTGTTTTTTTGACAAATTTTGACGAAAGAAAATTCTCCTGTGGTTTCTGTTTTGAGGCTACACGTGTTGACGTACGAGCCACACCAAATATTTTCGAGTTACAACGTGTTGTTTAGGAGATACAAGCAAATATTGTACGATGCGTTATTTCTTCCCTAAAGTGTTTCCAATATGTACTTATTTGTCTTTACTCTGCAACACTGTATTTTCTTATAACGTGGTATTCTTACATATTCTTTCTAGGGAAAACTCTCCTGTGCATTCTCTTTTGAGGCTACACGCTTAGACAAACAAGCAACGCCAAAGCTTTTCGAGTTACAACGTGTTGTTTAGGAAAAACAAGATAATTTCGCAGGATGCGAGATTTCCATAAAACGTGGTTTTCTGACAAATTTTGACGAAAGAAAGTTCTCCTGTGGGTTCTCTTTTGAGGCAACACATGTAGAGGTACGAGCCACACCAAATCTTTTCGAATTATAACCTGTTGTTTAGGAGATACAAGCTAATTTTGTATTATGCTTTATTACTTCTCTTAAAGTGTTTCCAATACGTACGTAGTTGTCTTTACTCTGCAACACTGTATTTCCTTATAATGTGGTATTCTTACATATTCTTTCGAGAGAAAACTCTCCTGTGCATTCTCTTTTGAGGCTACACGCTTAGACATACACGCAACACCAAAGCTTTTCGTGTTGCAATGTGTTGGTTAGGAAAAACAAGATAATTTTTCACGATGCGAGAGTTCCTTAAAACGTGTTTTCTGACAAATTTTGATGAAAGAAAATTCTCCTGTGGGTTCTCGTTTGAGGCTACACTTTTAGACGTACACGTCACACTGAATCTTTTCGAGTTACAACGTGTTGTTTAGGAGATACAAGCTAATTTTGTACGATGCATTATTTCTTTTTGTAAAGTGTTTCCAATATATGCTTATTTGTCTTTACTCTGCAACACTGTATTTCCTCATAACGTGGTATTCTTACATATTCTTTCGAGAGAAAACTCTCCTGTGCCTTCTCTTTTGAGGCTCCACGCTTACACATACACGCAATACCAAAGCTTTTGGAGTTACAACATTTTGTTTAGAAAAAAGAAGATGATTTCGCATGATGCGGGATATCCTTAAAATGTGGTTTTCTGAAAAAAATTGACGAAAGAAAATTCTCCTGTGGGTTCTCTTTTGAGGCTACACGTTAAGACGTACACGCCGCACCAAATATTTTCGAGTTACAACGTTTGGTTTAGGAGATACAAGCTAATTTTGTACGATGCATTACTTCTTCTCATAAAGTGTTTCCAATATGTAGGTATTTGTCTTTACTCTGCAACACTGTATTTCCTTATAACGTGGTACTCTTACATATTCTTTCGAGAGAAAACTATCCTGTGCGTTCCCTTTTGAGGCTACACACTGAGACATACAGACAACACCAAAGCTTTTCGAGTTACAACGTGTTGTTTACGAAAAACAAGATAATTTCGCACGATGCAGGATTTCCTTAAAACGTGGTTTTCTGACAAATTTTGAAGAAAGAAAATTCTCCTGTCGGTTCTCCTTTGAGGCTACACGTTTAGACGTACATGCCACACCAAATCCTTTCGAGTTACCACGTGTTGTTTAGGAGATACACGCTAATTTTGTACGATGCGTTATTTCTTCTCGTAAAGTGTTTCTAATATGTACGTATTTGTCTTTACTCTGCAACACTGTATTTCCTTATAACGTTGTATTCTTACATGTTCTTTCGAGAGAAAACTCTCTTGTGCATTGTCTTTAGAGGAAACATGCTCAGACATACACGCAACAACAAAGCTTTTCGAGTTACAATGTGTTGTTTAGGAAAAACAAGATAATTTTGCACGATGCGGGATTTCCTTAAAACGTGGTTTTTTGACAAATTTTGACGAAAGAAAATTCTCCTGTGGTTTCTGTTTTGAGGCTACACGTGTAGACGTACGAGCCACACCAAATATTTTCGAGTTACAACGTGTTGTTTAGGAGATACAAGCAAATATTGTACGATGCGTTATTTCTTCCCTAAAGTGTTCCCAATATGTACTTATTTGTCTTTACTCTGCAATACTGTATTTTCTTATAACGTGGTATTCTTACATATTCTTTCTAGGGAAAACTCTCCTGTGCATTCTCTTTTGAGGCTACACGCTTAGACAAACAAGCAACACAAAAGCTTTTCGAGTTACAACGTGTTGTTTAGGAAAAACAAGATAATTTCGCACGATGCGAGATTTCCAAAAAAACGTGGTATTCTGACAAATTTTGACGAAAGAAAGTACTCCTGTGGGTTCTCTTTTGAGGCTACGTGTGTAGAGGTATGAGCCACACCAAATCTTTTCGAGTTATAACCTGTTGTTTAGGAGATACAAGCTAATTTTGTATTATGCTTTATTTCTTCTCTTAAAGTGTTTCCAATACGTACTTATTTGTCTTTACTCTGCAACACTGTATTTCCTTATAACGTGGTATTCTTACATTTTCTTTCGAGAGAAAACTCTCCTGTGCATTCTCTTTTGAAGCTACACGCTTAGACATACACGCAACACCAAAGCTTTTCGAGTTAGAACTTGTTGTTTAGGAAAAACAAGATAATTTCGCACGATGCGAAATTTCCTTAAAACGTGGTTTCTGACAAATTTTGATGAAAGAATATTCTCCTGTCGGTTCTCGTTTGAGGCTACACTTTTAGACGTACATGTCACACCAAATCTTTTCGAGTTACAACGTGTTGTTTAGGAGATACAAACTACTTTTTTAAGATGCGTTATTTCTTCTCGTAAAGTGTTTCCAATATGTACTTATTTGTCTTTACTCTGCAAAATTGTATTTCCTTTTAACGTGGTATTCTTACATATTCTTTCGAGAGAAAACTCTCCTGTGCCTTCTCTTTGGAGGCTCCACGCTTACACATACACGCAACACCAAAGCTTTTCGAGTTACAACATGTTGTTTAGGAAAAAGATAATTTCATACGATGAGGGATTTCCTTAAAACGTGGTTTTCTGAAAAATTTTGAAGGAAGAAAATTCTCCTGTGGGTTCTCTTTTGATGCTACACATTTACACGTACATGCCACACCAAATCTTTTCGAGGTACAACCTTTTGTTTAGGAGATACAAGCTAATTTTCTAAGATGTGTTCTTTTCGTAAAGTGTTTCCAATACGTACATATTTGTCTTTACTCTGCAACATTGTATTTCCTTATAACGTGGTATTCTTACATATTCTTTCGAGAGAAAACTATCCTGTGCGTTCCCTTTTGAGGCTACACACTGAGACATACAGACAACACCAAAGCTTTTCGAGTTACAACGTGTTGTTTACGAAAAACAAGATAATTTCGCACGATGCAGGATTTCCTTAAAACGTGGTTTTCTGACAAATTTTGAAGAAAGAAAATTCTCCTGTCGGTTCTCCTTTGAGGCTACACGTTTAGACGTACATGCCACACCAAATCCTTTCGAGTTACCACGTGTTGTTTAGGAGATACACGCTAATTTTGTATGATGCGTTATTTCTTCTCGTAAAGTGTTTCCAATATGTACGTATTTGTCTTTACTCTGCAACACTGTATTTCCTTATAACGTTGTATTCTTACATGTTCTTTCGAGAGAAAACTCTCTTGTGCATTGTCTTTAGAGGAAACATGCTCAGACATACACGCAACAACAAAGCTTTTCGAGTTACAATGTGTTGTTTAGGAAAAACAAGATAATTTTGCACGATGCGGGATTTCCTTAAAACGTGGTTTTTTGACAAATTTTGACGAAAGAAAATTCTCCTGTGGTTTCTGTTTTGAGGCTACACGTGTTGACGTACGAGCCACACCAAATATTTTCGAGTTACAACGTGCTGTTTAGGAGATACAAGCAAATATTGTACGATGCGTTATTTCTTCCCTAAAGTGTTTCCAATATGTACTTATTTGTCTTTACTCTGCAATACTGTATTTTCTTATAACGTGGTATTCTTACATATTCTTTCTAGGGAAAACTCTCCTGTGCATTCTCTTTTGAGGCTACACGCTTAGACAAACAAGCAACGCCAAAGCTTTTCGAGTTACAACGTGTTGTTTAGGAAAAACAAGATAATTTCGCAGGATGCGAGATTTCCATAAAACGTGGTTTTCTGACAAATTTTGACGAAAGAAAGTTCTCCTGTGGGTTCTCTTTTGAGGCAACACGTGTAGAGGTACGAGCCACACCAAATCTTTTCGAATTATAACCTGTTGTTTAAGAGATACAAGCTAATTTTGTATTATGCTTTATTTCTTCTCTTAAAGTGTTTCCAATACGTACGTAGTTGTCTTTACTCTGCAACACTGTATTTCCTTATAATGTGGTATTCTTACATATTCTTTCGAGAGAAAACTCTCCTGTGCATTCTCTTTTGAGGCTACACGCTTAGACATACACGCAACACCAAAGCTTTTTGTGTTGCAATGTGTTGTTTAGGAAAAACAAGATAATTTATCACGATGCGAGATTTCCTTAAAACGTGGTTTCTGACAAATTTTGATGAAAGAAAATTCTCCTGTGGGTTCTCGTTTGAGGCTACACTTTTAGACGTACACGTCACACCGAATCTTTTCGAGTTACAACGTGTTGTTTAGGAGATACAAGCTAATTTTGTAGGATGCATTATTTCTTTTTGTAAAGTGTTTCCAATATGTACTTATTTGTCTTTACTCTGCAACACTGTATTTCCTCATAACGTGGTATTCTTACATATTCTTTCGAGAGAAAACTCTCCTGTGCCTTCTCTTTTGAGGCTCCACGCTTACACATACACGCAACACCAAAGCTTTTCGAGTTACATCATGTTGTTTAGGATAAAGAAGATGATTTTGCACGATGCGGGATTTCCTTAAAACGTGGTTTTCTGAAAAATTTTAGAGAAAGAAAATTCTCCTGTGGGTTTTCTTTTTTAGGCTACACGTTCAGACGTACATGCCACACCAAATCCTTTCGAGTTACCACATGTTGTTTAGGAGATACACGCTAATTTTGTACGATGCGTTATTTCTTCTCGTAAAGTGTTTCCAATATGTACGTATTTGCCTTTACTCTGCAACACTGTATTTCCTTATAACGTTGTATTCTTACATGTTCTTTCGAGAGAAAACTCTCTTGTGCATTGTCTTTAGAGGAAACATGCTCAGACATACACGCAACAACAAAGCTTTTCGAGTTACAATGTGTTATTTAGGAAAAAGAAGATAATTTTGCACGATGCGGGATTTCCTTAAAACGTGGTTTTTTTGACAAATTTTGACGAAAGAAAATTCTCCTGTGGTTTCTGTTTTGAGGCTACACGTGTTGACATACGAGCCACACCAAATATTTTCGAGTTACAACGTGTTGTTTAGGAGATACAAGCAAATATTGTACGATGCGTTATTTCTTCCCTAAAGTGTTTCCAATATGTACTTATTTGTCTTTACTCTGCAATACTGTATTTTCTTATAACGTGGTATTCTTACATATTCTTTCTAGGGAAAACTCTCCTGTGCATTCTCTTTTGAGGCTACACGCTTAGACAAACAAGCAACGCAAAAGCTTTTCGAGTTACAACGTGTTGTTTAGGAAAAACAAGATAATTTCGCACGATGCGAGATTTCCAAAAAAACGTGGTTTTCTGACAAATGTTGACGAAAGAAAGTTCTCCTGTGGGTTCTCTTTTGAGGCTACGTGTTTAGAGGCATGAGCCACACCAAATCTTTTCGAGTTATAACCTGTTGTTTAGGAGATACAAGCTAATTTTGTATTATGCTTTATTTCTTCTCTTAAAGTGTTTCCAATACGTACTTATTTGTCTTTACTCTGCAACACTGTATTTCCTTATAACGTGGTATTCTTACATATTCTTTCGAGAGAAAACTCTCCTGTGCATTCTCTTTTGAGGCTACACGCTTAGACATACACGCAACACCAAAGCTTTTCGATTTAGAACTTGTTGTTTAGGAAAAACAAGATAATTTCGCACGATGCGAAATTTCCTTAAAACGTGGTTTCTGACAAATTTTGATGAAAGAATATTCTCCTGTCGGTTCTTGTTTGAGGCTACACTTTTAGACGTACATGTCACACCAAATCTTTTCGAGTTACAACGTGTTGTTTAGGAGATACAAGCTATTTTTTTAAGATGCGTTATTTCTTCTCATAAAGTGTTTCCAATAAGTACTTATTTGTCTTTACTCTGCAACACTGTATTTCCTTATAACGTGGTATTCTTACATATTCTTTCGAGAGAAAACTATCCTGTACGTTCCCTTTTGAGGCTACACACTTAGACATACAGTCAACACCAACGCTTTTCCAGTTACATCTTGTTTTTGAAAAACAAGATTATTTCGCACGATGAGTGATTTTCATAAAATGTCGTTTTCTGACAAATTTTGACAAAAGAAAATTCTCCTGTGGTTTCTCTTTTGATGCTACAACGTTTAGACGTACACGCCACACCAAATCCTTTCTAGTTAGCACGTGTTGTTTAGGAGATACAAGCTAATTTTGTATGATGCGTTATTTCTTCTCATAAAGTGTTTCCAATACGTACTTATTTGTCTTTACTCTGCATCACTGTATTTGCTTATAACATGGTATTCTTACATATTCTTTCGAGGGAAAACTCTCCTGTGCGTTCTCTTTTGAGGCTACATGCTTAGACATACAAGCAACTCCAAAGCTTTTCGAGTTACAACGTGTTGTTTAGGAAAAACAAGATAATTTCGCACGATGCGAGATTTCCATAAAACGTGGTTTTCTGACAAATTTTGACGAAAGAAAGTTCTCCTGTTGGTTCTCTTTTGAGGCTACACATGTAGAGGTATGAGCCACACCAAATCTTTTCGAGTTACAACGTGTTGTTCAGGAGATACAAGCTAATTTTTTACGTTGCTTTATTTCTTCTCTTAAAGTGTTTCCAATACGTACCTATTTGTCTTTACTCTGCAACACTGTATTTCCTTATAACGTGGTATTCTTACATATTCTTTTGAGAGAAAACTCTCCTGTGCGTTCTCTTTTGAGGCTACACGCTTAGACATACACGCAACACCATAGCTTTTCGAGTTACAACGTGTTGTTTAGGAAAAACAAGATAATTTCCCACGATGCGAGATTTCCTTAAAACATGGTTTCTGACAAATTTTGATGAAAAAAAATTCTCCTGTGTGTTCTCTTTTGAGGCTACACATTTAGACGTACACGTCACACCAAATCTTTTCGAGTTACAACTTGTTGTTTAGGAGATACAAGCTAATTTTGTATGATGCGTTATTTCTTCTAGTAAAGTGTTTCCAATATGTACTTATTTGTCTTTACTCTGCAAAATTGTATTTCCTTATAACGTGGTATTCTTTCATATTCCTTCGAGAGAAAACTCTCCTGCGCCTTCTCTTTTGAGGCTCCACGCTTACACATACAAGCAACACCACAGTTTTTTGAGTTACAACATGTTGTTTAGGAAAAACAAGATGATTTCTCACGATGCAGGATTTCCTTAAAACGTGGTTTTCTGAAAAATTTTGACGAAAGAAAATTCTTCAGTGGGTTCTCTTTTGAGGCTACACGTTTAGACGTACACGCCACACCAAATCTTTTCGAGTTACAACGTGTTGTTTAGGAGATACAAGCTAATTTTGCCAGATGTGTTAATTCTTCTCTTAAAGTGTTTCCAATATGTAAGTATTTGTCTTTACTCTGCAACACTGTATTTCATTATAACGTGGTATTCTTACATATTCTTTCTAGAGAAAACTATCCTGTGCGTTCCCTTTTGAGGCTACACACTTAGACATACAGGCAACACCAAAGGTTTTCGAGTTACAACGTGTTGTTTATGTAAACCAAGATAATTTCACACTATACAGGATTTCCTTAAAACGTGATTTTCTGACAAATTTTGACGAAAGAAAATTCTCCTGTGGGTTCCCTGTTGAGGCTACATGTTTCGACGTACACTCCACACCAAGTCTTGTCGAGTTACAACGTGTTGTTTAGGAGATACAAGCTAATATTGTATGATGCGTTATTTCTTCTCCTAAAGTGTTTCCAATACGTACGTATTTGTCTTTACACTGCAACACTGTTTTTCCTTATAACGTTGTATTCTTACATGTTCTTTCGAGACAAAACTCTCCTGTGCGTTCTCTTTTGAGGCCACACGTTTAGACATACACGCAACACCAAAGCTTTTCGAGTTACAACGTGTTGTTTAGGAAAAACAAGATAACTTTGCACGATACGGGATTTCCTTAAAACGTGGTTTTCTGACAAATTTTGACAAAAGAAAGTTCTCCTGTTTGTGTTCGTTTGAGTCTACACATGTAGACGTACGAGCCACACCAATTCTTTTCGAATTACAACGTGTTGTTTAGGAGATACAAGCAAATTTTGTTCGATGCATTATTTCTTCTCATAAAGTGTTTCCAATAAGTACATATTTGTCTTTACTCTGCAACACTTTATTTCCTTATAACGTGGTATTCTTACATATTCTTTCGAGGGAAAACTCTCCTGTGCATTCTCCTTTGGGGCTACACGCTTAGACATACATGCAACGCCAAAGCTTTTCGAGTTACAACGTGTTGTTTAGGAAAAACAAGATAATTTCGCACGATGCGAGATTTCCATAAAACGTGGTTTTCTGATATATTTTGACGAAAGAAAGTTCTGCTGTGTGTTCTATTTGAGGCTACACGTGTAGAGGTACGAGCCACATCAAATCTTTTTGAGTTACAACGTGTTGTTTAGGAGATACAAGCTAATTTTGTACGATGCGTTATTTCTTCTCGTAAAGTGTTTCCAATATGTACTTACTGTCTTTACTCTGCAAAATTGTATTTCCTTATAACGTGGTATTCTTACATATTCTTTCGAGAGAAAACTCTCCTGTGCCTTCTCTTTTGAGGCTCCACGCTTACACATACACGCAATACCAAAGCTTTTGGAGTTACAACATGTTGTTTAGAAAAAAAAAGATGATTTCGCATGATGCGGGATATCCTTAAAATGTGGTATTCTGAAAAAATTTGACGAAAGAAAATTCTCCTGTGGGTTCTCTTTTGAAGCTACACGTTAAGACGTACACGCCGCACCAAATATTTTCGAGTTACAACGTTGTGTTTAGGAGATAGAAGCTAATTTTGTACGATGCATTACTTCTTCTCATAAAGTGTTTCCAATATGTATGTATTTGTCTTTACTCTGCAACACTGTATTTCCTTATAACGTGGTACTCTTACATATTCTTTCGAGAGAAAACTATCCTGTGCGTTCCCTTTTGAGGCTGCACACTGAGACATACAGGCAACACCAAAGCTTTTCGAGTTACAACGTGTTGTTTACGAAAAACAAGATAATTTCGCACGATGCAGGATTTCCTTAAAACGTGGTTTTCTGACAAATTTTGAAGAAAGAAAATTCTCCTGTCGGTTCTCCTTTGAGGCTACACGTTTAGACGTACATGCCACACCAAATCCTTTCGAGTTACCACGTGTCGTTTAGGAGATACACGCTAATTTTGTACGATGCGTTATTTCTTCTCGTAAAGTGTTTCCAATATGTAAGTATTTGTCTTTACTCTGCAACACTGTATTTCCTTATAACGTTGTATTCTTACAGGTTCTTTCGAGAGAAAACTCTCTTGTGCATTGTCTTTAGAGGAAACATGCTCAGACATACACGCAACAACAAAGCTTTTCGAGTTACAACGTGTTGTTTAGGAAAAACAAGATAATTTTTCACGATGCGGGATTTCCTTAAAACGTGTTTTTTTGACAAATTTTGACGAATGAAAATTCTCCTGTGGTTTCTGTTTTGAGGCTACACGTGTAGACGTACGAGCCACACCAAATATTTTCGAGTTACAACGTGTTGTTTAGGAGATACAAGCAAATATTGTACGATGCGTTATTTCTTCCCTAAAGTGTTTCCAATATGTACTTATTTGTCTTTACTCTGCAACATTGTATTTTCTTATAACGTGGTATTCTTACATATTCTTTCTAGGAAAAAGTCTCCTGTGCATTCTCTTTGAGGCTACACGCTTAGACAAACAAGGAACGCCAAAGCTTTTCGAGTTACAACGTGTTGTTTAGGAAAAACAAGATAATTTCGCAGGATGCGAGATTTCCATAAAACGTGGATTTCTGACAAATTTTGACGAAAGAAAGTTCTCCTGTGGGTTCTCTTTTGAGGCTACACGTGTAGAGGTACGAGCCACACCAAATCTTTTCGAGTTATAACCTGTTGTTTAGGAGATACAAGCTAATTTTGTATTATGCTTTATTTCTTCTCTTAAAGTGTTTCCAATACGTACGTATTTGTCTTTACTCTGCAACACTGTATTTCCTTATAACGTGGTGTTCTTATATATTCTTTCGAGAGAAAACTCTCTTTTGAGGCTACACACTTAGACATACACGCAACACCAAAGCTTTTCGAGTTACAACTTGTTGTTTAGGAAAAACAAGATAATTTCGCACGATGCGAAATTTCCTTAAAATGTGGTTTCTGACAAATTTTGATGAAAGAAAATTCTCCTGTCGGTTCTCGTTTGAGGTTACACTTTTAGACGTACATGTCACACCAAATCTTTCGAGTTACAACGTGTTGTTTAGGAGATACAAACTACTTTTTTAAGATGCGTTATTTCTTCTCGTAAAGTGTTTCCAATATGTACTTATTTGTCTTTACTCTGCAAAATTGTATTTCCTTTTAACGTGGTATTCTTACATATTCTTTCGAGAGAAAAGTCTCCTGTGCCTTCTCTTTGGAGGCTCCACGCTTACACATACACGCAACACCAAAGCTTTTCGAGTTACAACATGTTGTTTAGGAAAAAGATGATTTCGTACGATGAGGGATTTCCTTAAAACGTGGTTTTCTGAAAAATTTTGAAGGAAGAAAAATTCTCCTGTGGGTTCTCTTTTGATGCTACACATTTACACGTACATGCCACACCAAATCTTTTCGAGGTACGACCTTTTGTTTAGGAGATACAAGCTAATTTTCTAAGATGTGTTCTTTTCGTAAAGTGTTTCCAATACGTACATATTTGTCTTTACTCTGCAACATTGTATTTCCTTATAACGTGGTATTCTTACATATTCTTTCGAGAGAAAACTATCCTGTGCGTTCCCTTTTGAGTCTACACACTGAGACATACAGACAACACCAAAGCTTTTCGAGTTACAACGTGTTGTTTACGAAAAACAAGATAATTTCGCACGATGCAGGATTTCCTTAAAACGTGGTTTTCTGACAAATTTTGAAGAAAAAAAATTCTCCTGTCTGTTCTCCTTTGAGGCTACACGTTTAGACGTACATGCCACACCAAATCCTTTCGAGTTACCACGTGTTGTTTAGGAGATACACGCTAATTTTGTACGATGCCTTATTTCTTCTCGTAAAGTGTTTCCAATATGTACGTATTTGTCTTTACTCTGCAACACTGTATTTCCTTATAACGTTGTATTCTTACATGTTCTTTCGAGAGAAAACTCTCTTGTGCATTGTCTTTAGAGGAAACATGCTCAGACATACACGCAACAACAAAGCTTTTCGAGTTAAAACGTGTTGTTTAGGAAAAACAAGATAATTTTGCACGATGCGGGATTTCCTTAAAACGTGTTTTTTTGACAAATTTTGACGAAAGAAAATTCTCCTGTGGTTTCTGTTTTGAGGCTACACGTGTTGACGTACGAGCCACACCAAATATTTTCGAGTTACAACGTGTTGTTTAGGAGATACAAGCAAATATTGTACGATGCGTTATTTCTTCCCTAAAGTGTTTCCAATATGTACTTATTTGTCTTTACTCTGCAATACTGTATTTTCTTATAACGTGGTATTCTTACATATTCTTTCTAGGGAAAACTCTCCTGTGCATTCTCTTTTGAGGCTACACGCTTAGACAAACAAGCAACGCCAAAGCTTTTCGAGTTACAACGTGTTGTTTAGGAAAAACAAGATAATTTCGCAGGATGCGAGATTTCCATAAAACGTGGTTTTCTGACAAATTTTGACGAAAGAAAGTTCTCCTGTGGGTTCTCTTTTGTGGCAACACGTGTAGAGGTACGAGCCACACCAAATCTTTTCGAATTATAACCTGTTGTTTAGGAGATACAAGCTAATTTTGTATTATGCTTTATTTCTTCTCTTAAAGTGTTTCCAATACGTACGTTGTTGTCTTTACTCTGCAACACTGTATTTCCTTATAATGTGGTATTCTTACATATTCTTTCGAGAGAAAACTCTCCTGTGCATTCTCTTTTGAGGCTACACGCTTAGACATACACGCAACACCAAAGCTTTTCGTGTTGCAATGTGTTGTTTAGGAAAAACAAGATAATTTTTCATGATGCGAGATTTCCTTAAAACGTGGTTTCTGACAAATTTTGATGAAAGAAAATTCTCCTGTGGGTTCTCGTTTGAGGCTACACTTTTAGACGTACACGTCACACCGAATCTTTTCGAGTTACAACGTGTTGTTTAGGAGATACAAGCTAATTTTGTAGGATGCATTATTTCTTTTTGTAAAGTGTTTCCAATATGTACTTATTTGTCTTTACTCTGCAACACTGTATTTCCTCATAACGTGGTATTCTTACATATTCTTTCGAGAGAAAACTCTCCTGTGCCTTCTCTTTTGAGGCTCCACGCTTACACATACACGCAACACCAAAGCTTTTCGAGTTACATCATGTTGTTTAGGAAAAAGAAGATGATTTTGCATGATGCGGGATTTCCTTAAAACGTGGTTTTCTGAAAAATTTTAGAGAAAGAAAATTCTCCTGTGGGTTTTCTTTTTTAGGCTACACGTTGAGACGTACATGCCATACCAAATCTTTTCGAGTTACAACGTGTTGTTTAGGAGATACAAGCTAATTTTTTAAGATGCCTTAATTCTTCTCGTAAAGTGTTTCCAATAAGTATGTATTTGTCTTTATTCTGCAACATTGTATTTCCTTATAACGTGGTATTCTTACATATTCTTTCGAGAGAAAACTTCCTGTGCATTCTCTTTTGAGGTTACACGCTTAGACATACAGGCAACACCAAAGCTTTTCGAGTTACAACGTGTTGTTTAGGAGATACAAGTTAATATTTCACGATGCGTTATTTCTTCTCGTAAAGTGTTTCCAATATGTAGTTATTTGTCTTTACTCTGCAAAATTGTATTTCCTTAACGTGGTATTCTTACATAATCTTTCAAGAGAAAACTCTCCTGTGCCTTCTCTTCTGAGGCTACACACTTAGACATACACGCAACACCAAAGCTTTTCGAGTTACAACATGTTGTTTAGGAAAAAGAAGATGATTTCGCATGATGCGGGATTTCCTTATAACGTGGTTTTCTGAAAAATTTTGAAGAAATAAAATTCTCCTGTGGGTTCTCTTTTGAGGCTACACGTTTAGACGTACACGCCACACCAAATCTTTTCGAGTTACAACGTGTTGTTTCGGAGATACAAGCTAATTTTTTTAGGATGCGTTACTTCTTCTTGTAAAGTGTGTCCAATACGTACATATTTGTCTTTACTCTGCAACACTGTATTTCCTTATAACGTGGTATTTTTACATATTCTTTTGAGAGAAAACTATCCCGTGCTTTCCCGTTTTAGGCTACACACTTAGACATACAGGCAACACCAAAGCTTTTCGAATTACAACGTGTTGTTTATGAAAAACAAGATAATTTCGCACGATGCGGGATTTCCTTAAAACGTGGTTTTCTGAAACATTTTGACGAAAGAAAATTCTTCAGTGTGTTTTCTTTTGAGGCTACACATTTAGACGTACACGCCACACCAAATCCTTTCGAGTTACCACGTGTTGTTTAGGAGATACAAGCTAATTTTGTACGATGCATTATTTCTTCTCATAAAGTGTTTCCAATACGTACGTATTTGTCTTTACTCTGCAACACTGTATTTCCTTATAAAGTTGTATTCTTACATATTCTTTCGAGAGAAAACTCTCCTGTGCGTTCTCTTTAGAGGCTACACGCTTAGACATACACGCAACGCCAAAGCATTTCGAGTTACAATGTGTTGTTTAGGAAAAACAAGATAATTTCGCACGATGCGAGATTTCCATAAAACGTGGTTTTCTGAAAAATTTTGAGGGAAGAAAGTTATCCTGTGGGTTCTCTTTTGAGGTTACACATGTAGAGGTACGAGCCACACCAAATCTTTTCGAGTTACAACGTGTTGTTTAGGAGATACAAGCTAATTTTTTACGATGCGTTACTTCTTCTCTTAAAGTGTTTCCAATAGTATTTGTCTTTACTCTGCAACCCTGTATTTCCTTATAACGTGGTATTCTTACATATTCTTTCGAGAAAAAAGTCTCCTGTGCCTTCTCTTTTGAGGCTACACGCTTAGACATACACGCAACACCAAAGCTTTCGAGTTACAACGTGTTGTTTAGGAAAAACAAGATAATTTCGCACGATGCGAGATTTCCTTAAAACGTGGTTTCTGACAAATTTTGATGAAAGAAAATTCTCCTGTGGGTTCTCGTTTGAGGCTACACTTTTAGACGTATACGTCACACCAAATCTTTTCGAGTTACAACGTGTTGTTTAGGAGATACAAGGTAATTTTGAACGATGCATTATTTCTTCTCGTAAAGTGTTTCCAATATGTACTTATTTGTCTTTACTCTGCAAAATTGTATTTCCTTATAACATGGTATTCTTACATATTCTTTTGAGAGAAAACTCTCCTGTGCCTTCTCTTTTCAGGCTACACACTTACACATACACGGAACACCAATGCTTTTCGAGTTACAACATGTTGTTTAGGAAAAAGAAGATGATTTCGCACGATGCGTGATTTCCTTAAAACGTGGTGTTCTGAAAAATTTTGAAAAAAGAAAATTGTCCTGTGTGTTCTCTTTTGAGGCTACACGTTTAGACGTACATGCCACACCAAATCCTTTCGAGTTACCTCGTAAGTTTAGGAGATACAAGCTAATTTTGTACGATGCGTTATTTCTTCTGGTAAAGTGTTTCCATTATGTACTTATTTTTCTTTACTCTGCAAAATTGTATTTCCTTATAACGTGGTATTCTTACATATTCTTTCGAGAGAAAACTCTCCTGTGCCTTCTCTTTTGAGGCTCCACGCTTACACATACACGCAACACCAAAGCTTTTTGAGTTACAACATGTTGTTTAGAAAAAGAAGATGATTTCCCACGATGCGGGATTTCCTTAAAACGTGGTTTTCTGAAAAATTTTGAAGAAAGAAAATTCTCCTGTAGGTTCTCTTTTGAGGCTACACGTTTAGACGTGCATGCCACACCAAATCTTTTCGAGTTACAACGTGTTGTTTAGGAGATAAAACCTAATTTTTTACGATGTGTTAATTCTTCTCGTAATGTGTTTCCAATACATACGTATTTGTCTTTACTCTGCAACATTGTATTTCCTTATAACGTGGTATTCTTACATATTCTTTCGAGAGAAAACTCTCCTGTGCCTTCTCTTTTGAGGCTCCACGCTTACACATACACGCAACACCAAAGCTTTTTGAGTTACAACATGTTGTTTAGAAAAAGAAGATGATTTCCCACGATGCGGGATTTCCTTAAAACGTGGTTTTCTGAAAAAACTTGAAGAAAGAAAATTCTCCTGTAGGTTCTCTTTTGAGGCTACACGTTTTGACGTGCATGCAACACCAAATCTTTTCGAGTTACAACGTCTTGTTTAGGAGATAAAACCTAATTTTTTACGATGCGTTAATTCTTCTCGTAATGTCTTTCCAATACATACGTATTTGTCTTTACTCTGCAACATTGTATTTCCTTATAACGTGGTATTCTTACATATTCTTTCGAGAGAAAACTATCCTGTGCGTTCTCTTTTGAGGTTACACACTTAGACATTCACGCAACACCATACCTTTTCGAGTAAGAACATGTTATTTAGGAAAAACAATATAATTTCGCACGATGCGAGATTTCCTTAAAACGTGGTTTCTGACAAATTTTGATGAAAGAAAATTCACCTGTGGGTTCTCTTTTGAGGCTATACATTTAGACGTACACGTCACACCAAATCCTTTTGAGTTACAACGTGTTGTTTAGGAGATACAAGCTAATTTTGTATGATGCGTTATTTCTTCTTGTAAAGAGTTTCCAATATGTACTTATTTGTCTTTATTCTGAAAAATTGTATTTCCTTATAACGTGGTATTCTTACATATTCTTTCGAGAGAAAACTCTCCTGTGCCTTCTCTTTTGAGGCTCCACGCTTAGACATACACGCAACACTAAAGCTTTTCGAGTTACATGTTTTTTAGGAAAAAGAAGGTGATTTCGCACGATGCGGGATTTCCTTAAAACGTGGCTTTCTGAAAAATTTTAACGAAAGAAAATTCTCCTGTGGGTTCTCTTTTGAGGCTACACGTTTAGACGTACAAGCCACACCAAATCTTTTCCAGTTACAACGTGTTGTTTAGGAGATACAAGCTAATTTTGTACGATGCGTTATTTCTTCTCGTAATGTGTTTCCAATATGTACGTATTTGTCTTTACTCTGCAACACTGTATTTCCTTATAACGTGGTATTCTTATATATTCTTTCGAGAAAAAACTCTCCTTTACATTCTCTTTTGAGGCTACATGTTTAGACATACACGCAACACCAAAGCTTTTCAAGTTACAACGTGATGTTTAGGAAAAACAAGATAATTTCGCATGATGCGAGATTTCCTTAAAACGTGGTTTCTGACAAATTTTGATGAAAGAAAATTCACCTGTGGGTTCTCTTTTGAGGCTATACATTTAGACGTACACGTCACACCAAATCCTATTGAGTTACAACGTGTTGTTTAGGAGATACAAGCTAATTTTGTATGATGCGTTATTTCTTCTTGTAAAGTGTTTCCAATATGTGCTTATTAGTCTTTATTCTGAAAAATTGTATTTACTTATAACGTGTTATTCTTACATATTCTTTCGAGTGAAAACTCTCCTGTGCCTTCTCTTTTGAGGCTCCTTGCTTAGACATACACGCAACACTAAAGCTTTTCGAGTTACAACATGTTTTTTTAGGAAAAAGAAGGTGATTTCGCACGATGCGGGATTTCCTTAAAATGTGGCTTTCAGAAAAATTTTAACGAAAGAATATTCTCCTGTGGGTTCTCTTTTGAGGCTACACGTTTAGACGTACAAGCCACACCAAATCTTTTCCAGTTACAACGTGTTGTTTAGGAGATACAAGCTAAATTTGTAAGATGCGTTATTTCTTCTCGTAATGTGTTTCCAATATGTACGTATTTGTCTTTACTCTGCAACACTGTATTTCCTTATAACGTGGTATTCTTACATATTCTTTCGAGAAAAAACTCTCCTTTACATTCTGTTTTGAGGCTACATGCTTAGACATACACGCAACACCAAAGCTTTTCGAGTTACAACGTGTTGTTTAGGAAAAACAAGATAATTTCGCATGATGCGAGATTTCCTTAAAACGTGGTTTCTGACAAATTTTGATGAAAGAAAATTCTCTTGTGGGTTCCCTTTTGATGCTACACGCTTAGACGTACACGTCACACCAAATCTTTTCGAGTTACAACGTGTTGTTTAGGAGACACAAGCTAATTTTGTACGATGCGTTATTTCTTCTTGTAAAGTGTTTCCAATATGTACTTATTGGTCTTTACTCTGCAAAATTGTATTTCCTTATAACGTGGTATTCTTACATAATCTTTCGAGAGAAAACTCTCCTGTGCCTTCTCTTTTGAGGCTCCACGCTTACACATACACGCAACACCAAAGCTTTTCGAGTTACAACATGTTGTTTAGGAAAAAGAAGATGATTTCGCACGATGCGGGATTTCCTTAAAACGTGGCTTTCTGAAAAATTTTGACCAAAGAAAATTCTCCTGTGGGTTCTCTTTTGAGGCTACACGTTTAGACGTACACGGCACACCAAATCTTTTCGATTTACAACGTGTTGTTACGGAGATACAAGGTAATTTTGTAAGATGAGTTACTTCTTCTCTTAAAGTGTTTCCAATACGTTCTTATTTGTCTTTACTCTGCAACACTGTATTTCCTTATAACGTGGTATTCTTACATATTCGTTCGAGAGAAAACTATCCTGTGTCTTCCCTTTTTAGTCTACACACTTAGACATACAGGCAACACCACAGCTTTCTGAGTTACAACGTGTTGTTTATGAAAAACAAGATAATTTCGCACGATGCGGGATTTCCTTAAAACGTAGTTTTCTGAAAAATTTTAACGAAAGAAAATTCTTCAGTGGGTTCTCTTTTGAGGCTACACGTTTAGACGTACACGCCACACCAAATCCTTTCGAGTTACCACGTGTGGTTTAGGAGATACAAGCTAATATTTTAAGATACGTTATTTCTTCTCATTAAGTGTTTCCAACATGTACGTATTTGTCTTTACTCTGCAACACTGTATTTCCTTATAACTTTGTATTCTTACATATTCTTTCGAGAGAAAACTCTCCTGTGCGTTCTCTTTAGAGGCTACACGCTTAGACATACAAGCAACGCCAAAACTTTTCGAGTTACAATGTGTTGTTTAGGAAAAACAAGATAATTACGCACGATGCGAGATTTCCATAAAACGTGGTTTTCTGAAAAATTTTGACCAAAGAAAGTTCTCCTGTGGGTTCTCTTTTGAGGCTACACATGTAGAGGTACGAGACACACCAAATCTATTCGAGTTACAACGTGTTGTTTAGGAGATACAAGCTAATTTTGCACGATGCGTTATTTCTTCTCTTAAAGTGTTTCCAGTAGTATTTTTCTTTACTCTGCAACAATGTATTTCCTTATAACATGGTATTCTTACATATTCTTTCGAGAGAAAACTCGCCTGTGCGTTCTCTTTTGAGGCTACACGCTTAGACAAATACGCAACGCCAAAGCTTTTCGAGTTACAACGTGTTGTTTAGGAAAACAAGATAATTTCGCACGATGCAGGATTTCCATAAAACGTGGTTTTCTGAAAAATTTTGATGAAAGAAATGTCTCCTGTCTGTTCTATTTTGAGGCTACACGTGTAGAAGTACGAGCCACACCAAATCTTTTCGAGTTACCACGTGTTGTTTAGGAGATACAAGCTAATTTTGTACGATGTGTTATTTCTTCTCTTAAAGTGTTTCCAATACTTACGTAGTTGTCTTTACTCTGCAACACTGTATTCCCTTATGACGTGGTATTCTTACATATTCTTTGGAGAGAAAACTCTCCTGTGCGTTCTCTTTTGAGGCTACACGCTTAGACATACACGAAACGCCAAAGCATTTCGAGTTACAATGTGTTGTTTAGGAAAAACAAGATAATTCTGCACTATGCGAGATTTCCATAAAACGTGGTTTTCTGAAAAATTTTGACCAAAGAAAGTTCTCCTATGGGTTATCTTTTGAGGCTACACGTGTAGAGGTACGAGCCACACCAAATCTACTCGAGTTACAAAGTGTTGTTTAGGAGATACAAGCTAATTTTTTATGATGCTTTATTTCTTCTCTTAAAGTGTTTCCAGTAGTATTTGTCTTTACACTGCAACACTGTATTTCCTTATAACATGGTAATCTTACATATTCTTTCGAGAGAAAACTTGCCTGTGCGTTCTCTTTTGAGGCTACACACTTAGACAAATATGCAACGCCAAAGCTTTTCGAGTAACAACGTGTTGTTTAGGAAAACAAGATAATTTCGCACGATGCAGGATTTCCATAAAACGTGGTTTTCTGAAAAATTTTGATGAAAGAAAATTCTCCTGTGGGTTCTCGTTTGAGGCTACACTTTTAGACGTACACGTCACACCAAATATTTTCGAGTTACAACGTGTTGTTTAGGATATACAAGCTAATATTGTAAGATGCGTTATTTCTTCTCATAAAGTGTTTCCAATATGTACTTATTTGTCTTTACTCTGCAAAATTGTATTTCCTTATAACGTGGTATTCTTACATATTCTTTCGAGAGAAAACTCTCCAGTGCCTTCTCTTTTGAGGCTCCACGCTTACACATACACGCAACACCAAAGCTTTTTGAGTTACAACATGTTATTTAGGAAAAAGAAGATGATTTCGCACAATGCGGGATTTCCTTAAAAAGTGGTTTTCTGAAAAATATTGAAGAAAGAAAATTCTCCTGTGGGTTCTCTTTTGAGGCTACACGTTTAGACGTACACGCCACACCAAATCCTTTCAAGTTACCACGTGTTGTTTAGGAGATACAAGCTAATTTTGTACGATGCATTATTTCTTCTCGTAAAGTGTTTTCAATACGTACTTATTTGTCTTTAATCTGCAACACTGTATTTCCTTATAACGTGGTATTCTTACGTATTTTTTCTAGGGAAAACTCTCATGTGCGTTCTCTTTGAGGCGACACGCTTAGACAAACACGCAATGCCAAAGCTTTTCGAGTTACAATGTGTTGTTTAGGAAAAACGAGATAATTTAGCACGATGCGAGATTTCCATAGAAGGTGGTTTTCTGAAAAATTTTGACGAATGAAAGTTCTCCTGTGGGTTCTCTTTTGAGGCTACACGTGTAGAGGTACGAGCCACACCAAATCTTTTCGAATTACAATGTGTTGTTTAGGACATACAAGCTAATTTTTTACGATGTGTTAATTATTCTCATAAAGTGTTTCCAATAAGTACCTATTTGTCTTTGCAACATTATATTTCCTTATAACGTGGTATTCTTACATATTCCTCCGAGAGAAAACGATCCTGTGCGTTCCATTTTGAGGCTACACACTTAGACATACAGGCAACACCAAAGCTTTTCGAGTTACAACGTGTTGTTTATGGAAAACAAGATAATTTCGCACGATGCAGGATTTCCTTAAAACGTGGTTTTCTGACAAATTTTGACGAAGGAAAATTCTCCTGTGGCTTCTCTTTTGAGGCTACACGTTTAGACGTGCATGCCACACCAAATCATTTCGAGTTACCACGTGTTGTTTAGGAGATACAAGCTAATTTTATATGATGCGTTATTTCTTTTCGTAAAGTGTTTCCAATACGTACATATTTGTCTTTACTCTGCAACACTGTATTTCCTTATAACGTTGTATTCTTACATGTTCTTTCGAGAGAAAACTCTCCTGTGCATTCCCTTTAGAGGCTATATGCTCAGACATACACGCAACACTAAAGCTTTTCGAATTACAATGTGTTGTTTAGGAAAAACAAAATAATTTTGTACGATGCGGGATTTCCTTAAAACGTGGTTTTCTGACAAATTTTGACGAAAGAAAGTTCTCCTGTGGGTTCTCTTTTGAGGCTACACGTGTAGACGTACGAGCCACACCAACTATTTTTGAGTTACAACGTGTTGTTTAGGAGATACAAGCAAATATTGTACGATGTGTTATTTCTTCTCGTAAAGTGTTTCCAAAACGTACATATTTGTCATTACTCCGCAACACTGTATTTCCTTAAAACATGGTATTCTTACATATTCTTTCGAGGGAAAACTCTCCTGTGCATTCTCTTTTGAGGCTACACGATTAGACAAACACGCAACACCAAAGCTTTTCGAGTTAAAACATGTTGTTTAGGAAAAAGAAGATGATTTCGCACGATGCGGGATTTCCTTAAAACCTGGTTTCTGAAAATTTTTTACGAAAGAAAATTCTCCTGTGGGTTCTCTTTTGAGGCTACATATTTAAACGTACATGCCACCAAATCTTTTCGAGTTACAACATGTTGTTTAGGAGAGACAAGCTAATATTTTATAATGCGTTAATTCTTCTCGTAACGTGTTTCCAATATGTATGTATTTGTCTTTACTCTGCAACATTGTATTTCCTTATAACGTGATATTCTTACATATTCTTTCGAGAGAAAACTATCCTGTGCGTTCCCTTTTGAGCCTAAACACTTAGACATAGAGGCAACACCATAGCTTTTCGAGTTACAACGAGTTGTTTATAAAAAACAAGATAATTTCGCACGATGCCTGATTTCCTTAAAACATGATTTTCTGACAAATTTTGACGAAAGAAAATTACTCTGTGGGTTCTCTTTTGAGGCTTCACGTTTAGACATGCACGCCACACCTAATCCTTTCGAGTTAACACGTGTTGTTTAGGAGATACATGCTAATTTTGTACGATGCGTTATTTCTTCTCGTAAAGTGTTTCCAACACGTACGTATTTGTCTTTACTCTGCAACACTGTATTTCCTTATAACGTGGTATTCTTGCATATTCTTTCGAGAGAAAACTATCCTGTGTGTTCCCTTTTGAGGCTACACACTGAGACATACAGGCAACACCAAAGCTTTTCGAGTTACAACGTGTTGTTTATGAAAAACAAGATAATTTCGCACGATGCGGGATTTCCTTAAAACTTGGTGTTCAGACAAATTTGACGAAAGAAAATTCTCCTGTGTCTTCTCTTTTGAGGCTACACATTTAGGCATACGAGCCACACCAAATATTTCGAGTTACAACTTGTTGTTTAGGAGATAATAGCAAATTTTGTACGATGCATTATTTCTTCTTGTAAAGTGTTTCCAATAAGTACTTATCTGTCTTTACTCTGCAACACTGTATTTCCTTATAACGTGGTATTCTTACATATTCTTTCGAGGGAAAACTCTCCTGTGCGTTCTCTTTTGAGGCTACATTCTTAGACATACACGCAACGCCAAATCTTTTCGAGTTACAAAGTGTTGTTTAGGAAAAACAAGATAATTTCGCACGATGCGAGATTTCCATAAAACGTGGTTTTCTGAAAAATTTTGACCACAGAAAATTCTCCTGTGGGTTCTCTTTTGTGGCTACATGTTTAGACGTACACGTCACACCAAATCTTTTCGAGTTACAACGTGTTGTTTAGGAGATACAAGCTAAACTTGTACGATGAGTTATTTCTTCTCATAAAGTGTTTCCAATAAGTACTTATTTGTCGTTACTCTGCAAAATTGTATTTCCTTATAACGTGGTATTCTTACATATTCTTTCGAGAGAAAACTCTCCTGTGCCTTCTCTTTTGAGGCTCCACGCTTACACATACAAGCTACAGCAAAGCTTTTCGAGTTACAACATGTTGTTTAGGAAAAAGAAGATGATTTCGCATAATGCGGAATTTCCTTAAAACGAGGTTTTCTGAAAAATTTTGACGAAATAAAATTCTCCTGTGGGTTCTCTTTTGAGGCTACACATTTAGACATACAGGACACACCAAATCATGTCGAGTTACAACGTGTTGTTTAGGAGATACAAGCTAATTTTTTACGATGTGTTAATTATTCTCGTAAAATGTTTCTAATACATACGCATTTGTCTTTACTCTGCAACATTGTATTTCCTTATAACGTGGTATTCTTACATATTCTTTCGATAGAAAACTATCCTGTGTGTTCCCCTTTGAGGCTACACACTTAGACATACAGGCAACACCAAAGCTTTTCGAGTTACAACGTGTTGTTTATGAAAAACTAGATAATTTCGCACGATGCGGGATTTCCATAAACGTGGTGTTCTGACACATTTTGACGAAAGAAAATTCTCCTGTGGGTTCTCTTTTGAGGCTACACGTTTAGAGGTACATGCCACACCAAATCCTTTCGAGTTACCACGTGTTGTTTAGGAGATACAAGCTAATTTTGTACGATGCGTTACTTCTTCTCGTAAAGTGTTTCCAAACGTACGTATTTGTCTTTACACTGCAATACTGTATTTCCTTATAATGTTGAATTCTTACATGTTCTTTCGAGAGAAAACTCTCCTGTGCATTCTCTTTAGAGGCTACATGCTCACTCATACACGCAACACCAAAGCTTTTCGAGTTACAACGTGTTGTTCAGGAAAAACAAGATAATTTTGCACTATGCGGGATTTCCTTAAAACGTGGTTTTCTGACAAATTTTGACGAAAGAAAGTTCTCCTGTGGGTTGTCTTTTGAGGCTACAGGTTTAGACGTACATGCCACACCAAATCTTTTCGAGTTACAACTTGTTGTTTAGGAGATACAAGCAAATTTTGTACGATGCGTTATTTCTTCTTGTAAAGTGTTTCTGATACGTACTTAATTGTCTTTACTCTGCAACACTGTATTTCCATATAACGTGGTATTCTTACATATTCTTTTGAGGGAAAACTCTCCTGTGCGTTCTCTTTTGAGGCTACATGCTTAGACATATAGGCAACGCCAAAGCTTTTCGAGTTACAACATGTTGTTTATGAAAAACAAGATAATTTCGCACGATGCGGGATTTCCTTAAAACGTGGTTTTCTGACAAATTTTGACGAAAGAAAATTCTCCTGTGGGTTCTCTTTTGAGGCTACACGTTTAGAGGTACACGCCACACAAAATCCTTTCGAGTTACCACGTGTTGTTTAGGAGATACAGCTAATTTTGTATGATGCATTATTTCTTCTCGTAAAGTGTTTCCAATACGTACGTATTTGTCTTTACTCTGCAACACTGTATTTCCTTATAATGTTGTATTCTTACATGTTCTTTCGAGAGAAAACTCTCCTGTGCATTGTCTTTAGAGGCTACATGCTCACACATACACGCAATACCAAAGCTTTTCGAGTTACAACGTGTTGTTAGGAAAAACAAGATAATTTTTAAAGATGCGGGATTTCCTTAAAACTTGGTTTCTGACAAATTTTGACGAAAGAAAGTTCTCCTGTGGGTCGTCTTTTGAGGCTACACGTTTAGACATACATGCCACACCAAATCTTTTCGAGTTACAACTTCTTGTTTAGGAGATACAAGCAAATTTTGTACGATGCGTTATTTCTTCTTGGAAAGTTTTTCCAATACGTTCTTATTTGTCTTTAATCTGCAACACTGTATTTCCTTATAACGTGGTATTCTTACATATTCTTTCGAGGGAAAACTCTCCTGTGCGTTCTCTTTTGAGGCTACATGCTTAGACATACACGCAACGCCAAAGCTTTTCGACTTACAACGTGTTGTTTAGGAAAAACAAGATAATTTCCCACGATGCGAGATTTCCTTAAAACGTGGTTTCTGACAAATTTTGATGAAAGAAAATTCTCCTGTGGGTTCTCTTTTGAGGCTACACGTTTAGACATACACGTCACACCAAATCTTTTCGAGATACAACGTGTTGTTTAGGAGATACAAGTTAATTTTGTATGATGCGTTATTTCTTCTCATAAAGTGTTTCCAATATGTACTTATTTGTCTTTACTCTGCAAAATTGTATTACCTTATAACGTGGTATTCTTACATATTCTTTCGAGAGAAAATGCTCCTGTGCCTTCTCTTTTGAGGCTCCACGCTTAGACATACACGCAACACTAAAGCTTTTCGAGTTGCAACATGTTTTTTAGGAAAAAGAAGATGATTTCGCACGATGCAGGATTTCCTTAAAACGTGGTTTTCTGAAAAATTATAACGAAAGAAAATTCTCCTGTGGGTTCTCTTTTGAGGCTACACGTTTAGACGTACACGCCACACCAAATCTTTTCGAGTTACAACGTGTTGTTTAAGAGATACAAGCTAATTTTTTACGATGTATTATTTCTTCTTGTAAAGTGTTTCCAATAAGTACTTATCTGTCTTTAATCTGCAACACTGTATTTCCTTATAACGTGGTATTCTTACATATTGTTTCGAGGGAAAACTCTCCTGTGCATTCTCTTTTGAGGCTACATGCTTAGACATACACGCAACGCCAAAGCTTTTCGAGTTACAAAGTGTTGTTTAGGAAAAAACAAGATAATTTCGCACGATGCGAGATTTCCATAAAACGTGGTTTTCTGAAAAATTTTGACGAAAGAAAGTTCTCCTGTGGGTTCTCTTTTTAGGCTACATGTTTAGACGTACACGTCACACCAAATCTTTTCGAATTACAACGTGTTGTTTAGGAGATACAAGCCAATTTTGTACGATGCGTTATTTCTTCTCATAAAGTGTTTCCAATAAGTACTTATTTGTCTTTACTCTGCAAAATTGTATTTCCTTATAACGTAGTATTCTTACATATTCTTCCGAGAGAAAACTCTCCTGTGTCTTCTCTTTTGAGGCTACACGCTTACACATACACTCACCACCAAAGCTTTTCGAGTTACAACATGTTGTTTATTAAAAAGAAGATGATATCGCATGATGCGGGATTTCCTTAAAACGAGGTTTTCTGAAAAATTTTGACGAAAGAAAATTCTCCTGTGGGTTCTCTTTTGAGGCTACACATTTAGACGTACAGGCCACACCAAATCTTGTCGAGTTACAACGTGTTGTTTAGGAGATACAAGCTAATTTTTTACGATGTGTTAATTATTCTCATAAAGTGGTTCCAATACATACGTATTTGTCTTTACTCTGCAACATTTTATTTCGTTATAACGTGGTATTCTTACATATTCTTTCGATAGAAAACTATCCTGTGCGTTCCCCTTTGAGGCTACACACTTAGACATACAGACAACACCAAAGCTTTTCGAGTTACAACGTGTTGTTTATGAAAAACAAGATAATTTCCCACGATGCGGGATTTCCTTAAAACGTGGTGTTCTGACAAATTTTGACGAAAGAAAATTCTCCTGTGGGTTCTCTTTTGAGGCTACACGTTTAGAGGTACACGCCACACCAAATCCTTTCGAGTTACCACGTGTTGTTTAGGAGATACAAGCTAATTTTGTACGATGCGTTATTTCTTCTCGTAAAGTGTTTCCAAACGTACGTATTTGTCTTTACACTGCAACACTGTATTTTCTTATAATGTTGAATTCTTACATGTTCTTTCAAAAGAAAACTCTCCTGTGAATTCTCTTTAGAGGCTACATGCTCACACATACACGCAACACCAAAGCTTTTCGAGTTACAACGTGTTGTTCAGGAAAAACAAGATAATTTTGCACTATGCGGGATTTCCTTAAAACGTGGTTTTCTGACAAATTTTGACGAAAGAAAGTTCTCCTGTGGGTTGTCTTTTGAGGCTACAAGTTTAGACCTACGAGCCACACCAAATCTTTTCGAGGTACAACTTGTTGTTTAGGAGATACAAGCAAATTTTGTACGATGCGTTATTTCTTCTTGTAAAGTGTTTCCAATACGTACTTAATTGTCTTTACTCTGCAACACTGTATTTCCATATAATGTGGTATTCTTACATATTCTTTCGAGGGAAAACTCTCCTGTGCATTCTCTTTTGAGGCTACACGCGTAGACATATAGGCAACGCCAAAGCTTTTCGAGTTACAACGTGTTGTTTATGAAAAACAAGATAATTTCGCACGATGCGGGATTTCCTTAAAACGTGGTTTTCTGACAAATTTTGACGAAAGAAAATTCTCCTGTGGGTTCTCTTTTGAGGCTACACGTTTAGAGGTACACGCCACACAAAATCCTTTCGAGTTACCACGTGTTGTTTAGGAGATACAGCTAATTTTGTACGATGCGTTATTTCTTCTCGTAAAGTGTTTCCAATACGTACGTATTTGTCTTTACTCTGCAACACTGTATTTCCTTATAATGTTGTATTCTTACATGTTCTTTCGAGAGAAAACTCTCCTGTGCATTGTCTTTAGAGGCTACATGCTCACACATACACGCAATACCAAAGCTTTTCGAGTTACAACGTGTTGTTCAGGAAAAACAAGATAATTTTTCACGATGCGGCTTACAAAATTAGCTTGTATCTCCTAAACAACACGTTGTAACTCGAAATGAATTGGTGTGGCGTGTACGTCTAAACGTGTAGCCACAAAGGAGAACCCATAGGAGAATTTTCTTTCGTCAAAATTTTTCAGAAAATCACGTTTTAAGGAAATCCCGCATCGTGCAAAATTATCTTTTTTTTCCTAAACAACACGTTGTAACTCGAAAAACTTTCGTGTTGCGTGTATGTCTAAGTGTGTAGCCTCCAAAGAGAAGGCACAGGAGAGTTTTCTCTCAAAATAATATGTAAGAATACCATGTTATAAGGATATAAAGTGTTGCAGAGTAAAGACAAATATGTACGTATTGGAAACACTTTAGGAGAAGAAATAATGCATCGTACAAAATTAGCTTGAATCTCCTAAACAACACGCTGTAACTTGAAGACATTTGGTGTGGCGTGTACATATTAACGTGTAGCCTCAAAAGAGAACCCACAGGAGAATTTTGGTTCGTCAAAATTTGTCAGAAAACCACGTTTTAAGGAAATCCTGCATAGTGCGAAATATTCTTGTTTTTCCTAAACAACACGTCGTATCTCGAAAAGCTTTGGTGTTGCGTGTATGTCTAAGCGTGTAGCCTCAAAAGAGAATGCAGAGGAGAGTTTTCTCTCGAATGAATAAGTAAGAATACCATGTTATAAGGAATTACAGTGTTGTAGAATAAAGACAAATATGTACATATTGGAAACACTTAAACTTTACGAGAAGAAATAACGCATCGTACAAAATTAGCTTGTATCTCTTAAACAACACTTTGTAACTCGAAAAGCTTTGGTGTTGCGTGCATTTCAAAGCGTGTAGCCTCAAAAGAGAAGGCACAGGAGAGTTTTCTCTGGAAAGAAAATATAAGAATACCACGTTATAAGGAAATACAGTGTTGCAGAGTAAAGACAAATACATACATATTGGAAACACTTTATGAGAAGAAATAACGCATCGCAAAAATTAGCTTGTATCTCCTAAACAACATTTTGTAACTCGAAAAGATTTGGTGTGGCGTGTACGTCTAAACGTCTAGCCTCAAACGGGAACTCACAGGAAAATTTTCTTTTGTCAACATTTTTCAGAAAACCACGTTTTAAGGAAATCCCGCATTGTGCGAAATTATCTTGTTTTTCCTAAACAACACGTTGTAACTCGAAAAGCTTTGGTGTTGCGTGTATGTCTAAGTGTGTAGCCTCAAAAGAGAACGCACAGGAGAGTTTTCTCTCGAAAGAATATGTAAGAAAACCACGTTATAAGGAATTACAGTGTTTCAGAGTAAAGACAAACATGTACGTATTGGAAACACTATACGAGAAGAAATAACGCATCATAAAAAATTAGCTTGTATCTCCTAAACAACACGTTGTAACCGAAAAGATTTGGTGTGGCATGTACGTCTAAACGTGTAGCCTCAAAAGAGAACCCACAGGAGAATTTTCTTAGGTCAAAATTTGTCAGAAAACCATGTTTTAAGGAAATCCCGCACATTATAAGGAAATACAGTGTTGCAGAGTAAAGACAAATATGTACCTATTGGAAACACTTTACAAGAAGAAATAACGCATCGTACAAAATTAGCTTGTGTCTCCTAAACAACACTTTGTAATTCGAAAAGATTTGGTTTGGCATGTACGTCTAAACGTGTAGCCTCAAAAGAGAAGCCACAGGAGAATTTTCTTTCGTTAAAATTTGTCAGAAAAGAGAACGCACAGGAGAGTTTTCTCTCGAAAGAATATATAAGAATAACACGTTATAAGAAAATACAGTGCTGCAAAGTAAAGACAAATACGTACCTTTTGGAAACACTTAAACTTTACGAGAAGTAAAGCATAGTACAAAATTAGCTTGTATCTCTTAAACAACACGTTGTAACTCGAAAAGCTTTGGTGTTGCGCGCATTTATGAGCATGTAGCCTCAAAAGAGAAGGCACAGGAAGAAAGAATGCATCGCAAAAAATTAGCTCGTATCTCCTAAACAACATGTTGTTACTCGAAAAGATTTGGTGTGGCGTGTACGTCTAAACGTGTAGCCTCAAAAGAGAACACACAGGAGAATTTTCTTTGGTCAAAATTTGTCAGAAAACCTCGTTTTAAGGAAATCCCGCATCGTGCGAAATTATCTTGTTTTTCCTAAACAACACGTTGTAACTCGAAAACTTTGGTGTTGCGTGTATGTCTAATCATGTAGCCTCAAAAGAGAACGCACAGGAGACTTTTCTCTCGAAAGAATATGTAAGAATACCACGTTATAAGGAAATACAGTGATGCAGAGTAAAGACAAATTAGTACGTATTGGAAACACTTTACGAGAAGAAATAATGCATCGTACAAAATTAGCTTGTATCTCCTAAACAACATGTTGTAACTCGAAAAGATTTGGTGTGGCGTGTACGTCTAAACGTGTAGCCTCAAAAGAGAACCCACAGGAGAATTGTTTTTCGATAAAATTTGTCAGAAAACCATGTTTTAAGGAAATCACTCATCGTGAGAAATTATCATGTTTTTCCTAAACAACACGTTTTAACTCGAAAAGCTTTGATGTTGCGTGTATGTCTAAGCGTGTAGCCTCAAAAGAGAACTCACAGGAGAGTTTTCTCTCGAAAGAACATGTAAGAATACCACATTATAAGGAAATACAATTTTGCAGAGTAAAGACAAATACATATGTATTTGAAACACTTTACGAGAAGAAATAACGCATCGTAAAATTTAGTTTGTATCTCCTAAACAACACATTGTAACTCGAAAAGAGTTGGTGTGGCGTGTACGTCTAAACGTGTAGCCTCAAAGGAGAACCCACAGGAGAATTTTCTTTCGTCAAAATTTGTCAGAAAACCACTTATTAAGGAAATCTCGCATCGTGCGAAACTATCTTGTTTTTCCTAAACAACACATTGTAACTCGAAAATTTTTGATGTTGCATGTATGTCTAAGCATGTAGCCTTTGTCTTTATTCTGAAAAATTGTATTTCCTTATAACGTGTTATTCTTACATATTCTTTCGAGAGAAAACTCTCCTGTGCCTTCTCTTTTGAGGCTCCATGTTTAGACATACACGCAACACTAAAGCTTTTCGAGTTACAACATGTTTTTTAGGAAAAAGAAGGTGATTTCGCACGATGCGGGATTTCCTTAAAATGTGGCTTTCTGAAAAATTTTTACGAAAGAATATTCTCCTGTGGGTTCTCTTTTGAGGCTACACGTTTAGACGTACAAGCCACACCAAATCTTTTCCAGTTACAACGTGTTGTTTAGGAGATACAAGCTAATTTTGTAAGATGCGTTATTTCTTCTCGTAATGTGTTTCCAATATATACGTATTTGTCTTTACTCTGCAACACTGTATTTCCTTATAATGTGGTATTCTTACATATTCTTTCGAGAAAAAAACTCTCCTTTACATTCTGTTTTGAGGCTACATGCTTAGACATACACGCAACACCAAAGCTTTTCGAGTTACAATGTGTTGTTTAGGAAAAACAAGATAATTTCGCATGATGCGAGATTTCCTTAAAACGTGGTTTCTGACAAATTTTGATGAAAGAAAATTCTCTTGTGGGTTCCCTTTTGATGCTACACGCTTAGACGTACACGTCACACCAAATCTTTTCGAGTTACAACGTGTTGTTTAGGAGACACAAACTAATTTTGTACGATGCGTTATTTCTTCTTGTAAAGTGTTTCCAATATGTACTTATTGGTCTTTACTCTGCAAAATTGTATTTCCTTATAACGTGGTATTCTTACATAATCTTTCGAGAGAAAACTCTCCTGTGCCTTCTCTTTTGAGGCTCCACGCTTACACATACACGCAACACCAAAGCTTTTCGAGTTACAACATGTTGTTTAGGAAAAAGAAGATGATTTCGCACGATGCGGGATTTCCTTAAAACGTGGTTTTCTGACAAATTTTGACGAAAGAAAATTCTCCTGTGGGTTTTCTTTTGAGGCTACACGTTTAGATGTACACGGCACACCAAATCTTTTCGAGTTACAACGTGTTGTTACGGAGATACAAGGTAATTTTGTAAGATGAGTTACTTCTTCTCTTAAAGTGTTTCCAATATGTTCTTATTTGTCTTTACTCTGCAACACTGTATTTCCTTATAACGTGGTATTCTTACATATTCGTTCGAGAGAAACCTATCCTGTGTGTTCCCTTTTTAGTCTACACACTTAGACATACAGGCAACACCACAGCTTTCTGAGTTACAACGTGTTGTTTATGAAAAACAAGATAATTTCGCACGATGCGGGATTTCCTTAAAACGTAGTTTTCTGAAAAATTTTGACGAAAGAAAATTCTTCAGTGTGTTCTCTTTTGAGGCTACACGTTTAGACGTACACGCCACACCAAATCCTTTCGAGTTACCACGTGTGGTTTAGGAGATACAAGCTAATATTTTAAGATACGTTATTTCTTCTCATTAAGTGTTTCCAACATGTACGTATTTGTCTTTACTCTGCAACACTGTATTTCCTTATAACTTTGTATTCTTACATATTCTTTCGAGAGAAAACTCTCCTGTGCGTTCTCTTTAGAGGCTACACGCTTAGACATACAAGCAACGCCAAAGCTTTTCGAGTTACAATGTGTTGTTTAGGAAAAACAAGATAATTACGCACGATGCGAGATTTCCATAAAACGTGGTTTTCTGAAAAATTTTGACCAAAGAAAGTTCTCCTGTGGGTTCTCTTTTGAGGCTACACATGTAGAGGTACGAGACACACCAAATCTATTCGAGTTACAACGTGTTGTTTAGGAGATACAAGCTAATTTTGCACGATGCGTTATTTCTTCTCTTAAAGTGTTTCCAGTAGTATTTGTCTTTACTCTGCAACAATGTATTTCCTTATAACATGGTATTCTTACATATTCTTTCGAGAGAAAACTCGCCTGTGCGTTCTCTTTTGAGGCTACACGCTTAGACAAATACGCAACGCCAAGGCTTTTCGAGTTACAACGTGTTGTTTAGGAAAACAAGATAATTTCGCACGATGCAGGATTTCCATAAAACGTGGTTTTCTGAAAAATTTTGACGAAAGAAATGTCTCCTGTCTGTTCTCTTTTGAGGCTACACGTGTAGAAGTACGAGCCACACCAAATCTTTTCGAGTTACCACGTGTTGTTTAGGAGATACAAGCTAATTTTGTACGATGTGTTATTTCATCTCTTAAAGTGTTTCCAATACTTACGTAGTTGTCTTTACTCTGCAACACTGTATTCCCTTATAACGTCGTATTCTTACATATTCTTTGGAGAGAAAACTCTTGTGCGTTCTCTTTTGAGGCTACACGCTTAGACATACACGAAACGCCAAAGCATTTCGAGTTACAATGTGTTGTTTAGGAAAAACAAGATAATTCCGCACTATGCGAGATTTCCATAAAACGTGGTTTCTGAAAAATTTTGACCAAAGAAAGTTCTCCTGTGGATTATCTTTTGAGGCTACACGTGTAGAGGTATGAGCCACACCAAATCTACTCGAGTTACAACGTGTTGTTTAGGAGATGCAAGCTAATTTTTTATGATGCTTTATTTCTTCTCTTAAAGTGTTTCCAGTAGTATTTGTCTTTACTCTGCAACACTGTATTTCCTTATAACATGGTATTCTTACATATTCTTTCGAGAGAAAACTCGCCTGTGCGTTCTCTTTTGAGGCTACACACTTAGACAAATATGCAACGCCAAAGCTTTTCGAGTTACAACATGTTGTTTAGGAAAACAAGATAATTTCGCACGATGCGAGATTTCCATAAAACGTGGTTTTCTGAAAAATTTTGATGAAAGAAAATTCTCCTGTGGGTTCTCGTTTGAGGCTACACTTTTAGACGTACACGTCACACCAAATATTTTCGAGTTACAACGTGTTGTTTAGGAGATACAAGCTAATATTGTAAGATGCGTTATTTCTTCTCATAAAGTGTTTCCAATATGTACTTATTTGTCTTTACTCTGCAAAATTGTATTTCCTTATAACGTGGTATTCTTACATATTCTTTCGAGAGAAAACTCTCCAGTGCCTTCTCTTTTGAGGCTCCACGCTTACACATACACGCAACACCAAAGCTTTTTGAGTTACAACATGTTATTTAGGAAAAAGAAGATGATTTCGCACAATGCGGGATTTCCTTAAAAAGTGGTTTTCTGAAAAATATTGAAGAAAGAAAATTCTCCTGTGGGTTCTCTTTTGAGGCTACACGTTCAGACGTACACGCCACACCAAATTCTTTCAAGTTACCACGTGTTGTTTAGGAGATACAAGCTAATTTTGTACGATGCATTATTTCTTCTCGTAAAGTGTTTTCAATACGTACTTATTTGTCTTTAATCTGCAACACTGTATTTCCTTATAACGTGGTATTCTTACGTATTTTTTCTAGGGAAAACTCTCATGTGCGTTCTCTTTGAGGCGACACGCTTAGACAAACACGCAATGCCAAAGCTTTTCGAGTTACAATGTGTTGTTTAGGAAAAACGAGATAATTTAGCACGATGCGAGATTTCCATAGAAGGTGGTTTTCTGAAAAATTTTGACGAATGAAAGTTCTCCTGTGGGTTCTCTTTTGAGGCTACACGTGTAGAGGTACGAGCCACACCAAATCTTTTCGAATTACAATGTGTTGTTTAGGACATACAAGCTAATTTTTTACGATGTGTTAATTATTCTCATAAAGTGTTTCCAATAAGTACCTATTTGTCTTTGCAACATTATATTTCCTTATAACGTGGTATTCTTACATATTCCTCTGAGAGAAAACGATCCTGTGCGTTCCATTTTGAGGCTACACACTTAGACATACAGGCAACACCAAAGCTTTTCGAGTTACAACGTGTTGTTTATGGAAAACAAGATAATTTCGCACGATGCAGGATTTCCTTAAAACGTGGTTTTCTGACAAATTTTGACGAAGGAAAATTCTCCTGTGGCTTCTCTTTTGAGGCTACACGTTTAGACGTGCATGCCACACCAAATCATTTCGAGTTACCACGTGTTGTTTAGGAGATACAAGCTAATTTTGTATGATGCGTTATTTCTTTTCGTAAAGTGTTTCCAATACGTACATATTTGTCTTTACTCTGCAACACTGTATTTCCTTATAACGTTGTATTCTTACATGTTCTTTCGAGAGAAAACTCTCCTGTGCGTTCTCTTTAGAGGCTATATGCTCAGACATACACGCAACACTAAAGCTTTTCGAATTACAACGTGTTGTTTAGGAAAAACAAAATAATTTTGTACGATGCGGGATTTCCTTAAAACGTGGTTTTCTGACAAATTTTGACGAAAGAAAGATCTCCTGTGGGTTCTCTTTTGAGGCTACACGTGTAGACGTACGAGCCACACCAACTATTTTTGAGTTACAACGTGTTGTTTAGGAGATACAAGCAAATATTGTATGATGTGTTATTTCTTCTCGTAAAGTGTTTCCAAAACGTACATATTTGGCATTACTCTGCAACACTGTATTTCCTTAAAACATGGTATTCTTACATATTCTTTCGAGGGAAAACTCTCCTGTGCATTCTCTTTTGAGGCTACACGATTAGACAAACACGGAACACCAAAGCTTTTCGAGTTAAAACATGTTGTTTAGGAAAAAGAAGATGATTTCGCACGATGCGGGATTTCCTTAAAACCTGGTTTTCTGAAAATTTTTTACGAAAGAAAATTCTCCTGTGGGTTCTCTTTTGAGGCTACATATTTAAACGTACATGCCACCAAATCTTTTCGAGTTACAACATGTTGTTTAGCAGAGACAAGCTAATATTTTATAATGCGTTAATTCTTCTTGTAACGTGTTTCCAATATGTACGTATTTGTCTTTACTCTGCAACATTGTATTTCCTTATAACGTGATATTCTTACATATTCTTTCGGGAGAAAACTATCCTGTGCGTTCCCTTTTGAGGCTAAACACTTAGACATAGAGGCAACACCATAGCTTTTCGAGTTACAACGAGTTGTTTATAAAAAACAAGATAATTTCGCACGATGCCTGATTTCCTTAAAACATGATTTTCTGACAAATTTTGACGAAAGAAAATTACTCTGTGGGTTCTCTTTTGAGGCTTCACGTTTAGACGTGCACGCCACACCTAATCCTTTCGAGTTAACACGTTTTGTTTAGGAGATACATGCTAATTTTGTCCGATGCGTTATTTCTTCTCGTAAAGTGTTTCCAATACGTATGTATTTGTCTTTACTCTGCAACACTGTATTTCCTTATAACGTGGTATTCTTGCATATTCTTTCGAGAGAAAACTATCCTGTGTGTTCCCTTTTGAGGCTACACAGTGAGACATACAGGCAACACCAAAGCTTTTCGAGTTACAACGTGTTGTTTATGAAAAACAAGATAATTTCGCACGATGCGGGATTTCCTTAAAACTTGGTGTTCAGACAAATTTTGACGAAAGAAAATTCTCCTGTGTCTTCTCTTTTGAGGCTACACATTTAGGCGTACGAGCCACACCAAATATTTCGAGTTACAACTTGTTGTTTAGGAGATAATAGCAAATTTTGTACGATGCGTTATTTCTTCTTGTAAAGTGTTTCCAATAAGTACTTATCTGTCTTTACTCTGCAACACTGTATTTCCTTATAACGTGGTATTCTTACATATTCTTTCGAGGGAAAACTCTCCTGTGCGTTCTCTTTTGAGGCTACATTCTTAGACATACACGCAACGCCAAATCTTTTCGAGTTACAAAGTGTTCTTTCGGAAAAACAAGATAATTTCGCACGATGCGAGATTTCCATAAAACGTGGTTTTCTGAAAAATTTTGACCACAGAAAGTTCTCCTGTGGGTTCTCTTTTGTGGCTACATGTTTAGACGTACACGTCACACCAAATCTTTTCGAGTTACAACGTGTTGTTTAGGAGATACAAGCTAAACTTGTACGATGAGTTATTTCTTCTCATAAAGTGTTTCCAATAAGTACTTATTTGTCGTTACTCTGCAAAATTGTATTTCCTTATAACGTGGTATTCTTACATATTCTTTCGAGAGAAAACTCTCCTGTGCCTTCTCTTTTGAGGCTCCACGCTTACACATACAAGCAACAGCAAAGCTTTTCGAGTTACAACATGTTGTTTAGGAAAAAGAAGATGATTTCGCATAATGCGGGATTTCCTTAAAACGAGGTTTTCTGAAAAAATTTTGACGAAAGAAAATTCTCCTGTGCGTTCTCTTTTGAGGCTACACATTTAGACATACAGGACACAGCAAATCATGTCGAGTTACAACGTGTTGTTTAGGAGATACAAGCTAATTTTTTACGATGTGTTAATTATTCTCGTAAAATGTTTCTAATACATACGCATTTGTCTTTACTCTGCAACATTGTATTTCCTTATAACGTGGTATTCTTACATATTCTTTCGATAGAAAACTATCCTGTGTGTTCCCCTTTGAGGCTACACACTTAGACATACAGGCAACACCAAAGCTTTTCGAGTTACAACGTGTTGTTTATGAAAAACTAGATAATTTCGCACGATGCGGGATTTCCATAAACGTGGTGTTCTGACACATTTTGATGAAAGAAAATTCTCCTGTGGGTTCTCTTTTGAGGCTACACGTTTAGAGGTACATGCCACACCAAATCCTTTCGAGTTACCACGTGTTGTTTAGGAGATACAAGCTAATTTTGTACGATGCGTTATTTCTTCTCATAAAGTGTTTCCAAACGTACGTATTTGTCTTTACACTGCAACACTGTATTTCCTTATAATGTTGAATTCTTACATGTTCTTTCGAGAGAACACTCTCCTGTGCATTCTCTTTAGAGGCTACATGCTCACTCATACACGCAACACCAAAGCTTTTCGAGTTACAACGTGTTGTTCAGGAAAAACAAGATAATTTTGCACTATGCGGGATTTCCTTAAAACGTGGTTTTCTGACAAATTTTGACGAAAGAAAGTTCTCCTGTGGGTTGTCTTTTGAGGCTACAGGTTTAGACGTACATGCCACACCAAATCTTTTCGAGGTACAACTTGTTGTTTAGGAGATACAAGCAAATTTTGTACGATGCGTTATTTCTTCTTGTAAAGTGTTTCCAATACGTACTTAATTGTCTTTACTCTGCAACACTGTATTTCCATATAACGTGGTATTCTTACATATTCTTTTGAGGGAAAACTCTCCTGTGCGTTCTCTTTTGAGGCTACATGCTTAGACATATAGGCAACGCCAAAGCTTTTCGAGTTACAACATGTTGTTTATGAAAAACAAGATAATTTCGCACGATGCGGGATTTCCATAAACGTGGTTTTCTGACAAATTTTGACGAAAGAAAATTCTCCTGTGGGTTCTCTTTTGAGGCTACACGTTTAGAGGTACACGCCACACAAAATCCTTTCGAGTTACCACGTGTTGTTTAGGAGATACAGCTAATTTTGTATGATGCATTATTTCTTCTCGTAAAGTGTTTCCAATACGTACGTATTTGTCTTTACTCTGCAACACTGTATTTCCTTATAATGTTGTATTCTTACATGTTCTTTCGAGAGAAAACTCTCCTGTGCATTGTCTTTAGAGGCTACATGCTCACACATACATGCAATACCAAAGCTTTTCGAGTTACAACGTGTTGTTTAGGAAAAACAAGATAATTTTTCACGATGCGGGATTTCCTTAAAACGTGGTTTCTGACAAATTTTGACGAAAGAAAGTTCTCCTGTGGGTCGTCTTTTGAGGCTACACGTTTAGACATACATGCCACACCAAATCTTTTCGAGTTACAACTTCTTGTTTAGGAGATACAAGCAAATTTTGTACGATGCGTTATTTCTTCTTGGAAAGTTTTTCCAATACATACGTATTTGTCTTTATTCTGCAACACTGTATTTCCTTATAACGTGGTATTCTTACATATTCTTTCGAGGGAAAACTCTCCTGTGCGTTCCCTTTTGAGGCTACACACTTAGATATACAGGCAACACCAAAGCTTTTCGAGGTACAACGTGTTGTTTATGAAAAACAAGATAATTTCGCACGATGCGGGATTTCCTTAAAACGTGGTTTTCTGACAAATTTTGAAGAAAGAAAATTCTCCTGTGGGTTCTCTTTTGAGGCTACACGTTTAGACGTACACACCACACCAAATCCTTTCGAATTACCACGTGTTGTTTAGGAGATACAAGCAAATTTTGTACGATGCAATATTTCTTCTCGTAAAGTTTTTCCAATACGTACGTATTTGTCTTTACTCTGCAACACTGTATTTCCTTATAACGTTGTATTCTTACATGTTCTTTCGAGAGAAAACTCTCCTGTGCGTTCTCTTTAGAGGCTCCATGCTTACACATACACGCAACACCAAAGCTTTTCGAGGTATAACGTTTTGTTTAGCAAAAAGAAGATGATTTCGCACGATACGGGATTTCCTTAAAACGTGGTTTTCTGACAAATTTTGAAGAAAGAAAATTCTCCTGTGGGTTCTCTTTTGAGGCTACATGTTTAAATGAACACGCCACACCAAATCTTTTCGAGTTACAATGTGTTGTTTTGGAGATACAAGCTAATTTTGTACGATGCGTTAATTCTTCTCCTAAAGTGTTTCCAATATGTACTTATTTGTCTTTACTCTGCAAAATTGTATTCCCTTATAACGTGGTATTCTTACATATTCTCTCGAGAGAAAACTCTCCTGTGCCTTCTCTTTTGATGCTCCACGCTTACACATACACGCAACACCAATGCTTTTCTACTTACAACATGTTGTTTAGGAAAAAGAAGGTGATTTCGCACGATGCGGAATTTCCTTAAAACGTGGTTTTCTGAAAAATTTTGAAGAAAGAAAATTCTCCTGTGGGTTCTCTTTTGAGGGTACACGTTTAGACGTACACACCACACCAAAAGTTTCGAGTTACAACTTGTTGTTTAGGAGATACAACCTAATTTTGTACTATGCATTAATTCTTCTAGTAAAGTGTTTCCAATACGTACGTGTTTCTCTTTACTCTGCAACACTGTATTTCCTTATAACGTGGTATTCTTACATATTCTTTCGAGAGAAAACTCTCCTGTGTGTTCTCTTTTGAGGCTACATGCTTAGACAAACACGCAACACCAGAGCTTTTCGAGTTAAAACGTGTTGTTTAGGAAAAAATAGATAATTTCGCTCGATGCGAGATTTCCATAAAACGTGGTTTCTGACAAATTTTGATGAAAGAAAATTCTCCTGTGGGTTCTCTGGCGTTATGTGTATGTCTAAGCATGTAGCCTCAAAAGAGAACGCATAGGAGAGTTTTCTCTCGAAAGAATATATAAGAATACCACGTTATATGGAAATACAGTGTTGCAGAGTAAGGACAAATATGTACGTATGGAAACACTTTACGAGAAGAATTAAAGCACAGTACAAAATTAGCTTGTACCTCCTCAACAACACGTTGTAACTCGGAAAGATTTGACGACCCACAGGAGAACTTTCTTTCGTCAAAATTTGTCAGAAACCACGTTTTAAGGAAATCCCGCATCGTGAAAAATTATCTTGTTTTTCCTAAACAACACGTTGTAACTCGAAAAGCTTTGGTATTGCATGTATGTGTGAGCATGTAGCCTCTAAAGACAATGCACAGGAGAGTTTTCTCTCGAAAGAACATGTAAGAATACAACATTATAAGGAAATACAGTGTTGCAGAGTAAAGACAAATACGTACGTATTGGAAACACTTTACGAGAAGAAATAATGCATCATACAAAATTAGCTGTATCTCCTAAACAACACGTGGTAACTCGAAAGGATTTTGTGTGGCGTGTACCTCTAAACGTGTAGCCTCAAAAGAGAACCCACAGGAGAATTTTCTTTCGTCAAAATTTGTCAGAAAACCACGTTTATGGAAATCCCGCATCGTGCGAAATTATCTTGTTTTTCATAAACAACATGTTGTAACTCGAAAAGCTTTGGCGTTGCCTATATGTCTAAGCATGTAGCCTCAAAAGAGAACGCACAGGAGAGTTTTCCCTCAAAAGAATATGTAAGAATACCACGTTATATGGAAATACAGTGTTGCAGAGTAAAGACAATTAAGTACGTATTGGAAACACTTTACAAGAAGAAATAACGCATCGTACAAAATTTGCTTGTATCTCCTAAACAACAAGTTGTACCTCGAAAAGATTTGGTGTGGCTCGTAGGTCTAAACTTGTAGCCTCAAAAGACAACCCACAGGAGAACTTTCTTTCGTCAAAATTTGTCAGAAAACCACGTTTTAAGGAAATCCCGCATAGTGCAAAATTATCTTGTTTTTCCTGAACAACACGTTGTAACTCGAAAAGCTTTGGTGTTGCGTGTATGTGTGAGCATGTAGCCTCTAAAGAGAATTCACAGGAGAGTTTTCTTTTGAAAGAACATGTAAGAATTCAACATTATAAGAAAATACAGTGTTGCAGTGTAAAGACAAATACGTACGTTTCGAAACACTTTACGAGAAGAAATAACGCATCGTACAAAATTAGCTTGTATCTCCTAAACAACACGATGTAACTCGAAAAGATTTGGTGTGAGGTGTACGTCTAAACGTGTAGCCTCAAAAGAGAACCCACAGGAGAATTTTCTTTCATCAAAATTTGTCAGAAACCACGTTTTAAGGAAATCTCGCATCCTGCGAAATTATCTTATTTTTCCTAAACAACACATTGTAACTCGAAAACCTTTGCTGTTGCGTGTATGTCTAAGCATGTAGCCTCAAAAGAGAACACCCAGGAGAGTTTTCTCTCGAAAGAATATGTAAGAATACTACGTTATAAGGAAATACAGTGTTGCAGAGTAAAGACAAATACGTACGTATTGGAAACACTTTAAGAGAAGAAATAACGTGTCGTACAAAATTAGCTTGTGTCTACTAAACAACACGTTGGAACTCGAAAAGATTTGGTGAGGCTCGTACGTCTACACGTGCAGCCTCAAAAGAGAACCCACAGGAGAATTTTCTTTCTTCAAAATTTGTCAGAAAACCACGTTTTAAGGAAATCCCGCATCGTGCGAAATTATCTTGTTTTTCATAAACAACACGTTGTACCTCGAAAAGCTTTGGTGTTGCCTGTATATCTAAGTGTGTACCCTCAAAAGGGAACGCACAGGATAGTTTTCTCTCGAAAGAATATGTAAGAATACCACGTTATAAGGAAATACAGTGTTGCACGGTAAAGACAAATACTTACATATTGGAAAAACTTTATGAGAAGAATTAACGCATAGTACAAAATTAGCTTGAATCTCCTAAACAACACATTGTTACTCGAAAAGATTTGCTGTAGCGTGTACGTCTAAACGTGTAGCCTCAAAAGAGAACCCACAGGAGAATTTTCTTTCGTCAAAATTTTTCAGAAAACCACGTTTTAAGGAAATCCCGCATTGTGCGAAATCATCTTTTTCCTAAACAACATGTTGTAACTCGAAAAGCTTTGGTGTTGCGTGTATGTCTAAGTGTGGAGCCTGAAAAGAGAAGGCACAGAAGAGTTTTCTCTCGAAAGAATATGTAAGAATACCACATTATAAGGAAATACAATTTTGCAGAGTAAAGACAAATAAGTACAAATTGGAAATATTTTACGGGAAGAAATAACGCATCGTACAAAGTTAGCTTGTATCTCCTAAACAACACGTTGTAACTCGAAAAGATTTGGTGTGAGGTGTACGTCTAAACGTGTAGCCTCAAAAGAAAACCCACAGGAGAATTTTCTTTCATCAAAATTTGTCAGAAACCACGTTTTAAGGAAATCTCGCATCGTGCGAAATTATCTTATTTTTCCTAAACAACACATTGTAACTCGAAAACCTTTGCTGTTGCGTGTATGTCTAAGCATGTAGCCTCAAAAGAGAACACCCAGGAGAGTTTTCTCTCGAAAGAATATGTAAGAATACTACGTTATAAGGAAATACAGTGTTGCAGAGTAAAGACAAATACGTACGTATTGGAAACACTTTAAGAGAAGAAATAATGTGTCGTACAAAATTAGCTTGTATCTCCTAAACAACACGTTGGAACTCGAAAAGATTTGGTGAGGCTCGTACGTCTACACGTGCAGCCTCAAAAGAGAACCCACAGGAGAATTTTCTTTCTTCAAAATATGTCAGAAAACCATGTTTTAAGGAAATCCCGCATCGTGCGAAATTATCTTGTTTTTCATAAACAACACGTTGTACCTCGAAAAGCTTTGGTGTTGCCTGTATATCTAAGTGTGTAGCCTCAAAAGGGAACTCACAGGATAGTTTTCTCTCGAAAGAATATGTAAGAATACCACGTTATAAGGAAATACAGTGTTGCAGAG
Source organism: Apodemus sylvaticus (assembly GCF_947179515.1). Lineage (NCBI taxonomy): Eukaryota > Metazoa > Chordata > Mammalia > Rodentia > Muridae > Apodemus > Apodemus sylvaticus. Next base: position 117,992 of record NW_026263277.1, read on the forward strand.
TAAAGACAAATACTTACATATTGGAAAAACTTTACGAGAAGAATTAACGCATAGTACAAAATTAGCTTGAATCTCCTAAACAACGCATTGTTACTCGAAAAGATTTGCTGTAGCGTGTACGTCTAAACGTGTAGCCTCAAAAGAGAACCCACAGGAAAATTTTCTTTCGTCAAAATTTTTCAGAAAACCACGTTTTAAGGAAATCCCGCATCGTGCGAAATCATCTTTTTCCTAAACAACATGTTGTAACTCGAAAAGCTTTGGTGTTGCGTGTATGTCTAAGTGTGGAGCCTGAAAAGAGAAGGCACAGAAGAGTTTTCTCTCGAAAGAATATGTAAGAATACCACATTATAAGGAAATAAAATTTTGCAGAGTAAAGGCAAATAAGTACAAATTGGAAATATTTTACGGGATGAAATAACGCATCGTACAAAATTAGCTTGTATCTCCTAAACAACACGTTGTAACTCGAAAAGATTTGGTGTGAGGTGTATGTCTAAACGTGTAGCCTCAAAAGAGAACCGACAGGAGAATTTTCTTTCATCAAAATTTGTCAGAAACCACGTTTTAAGGAAATCTCGCATCGTGCGAAATTATCTTATTTTTCCTAAACAACACATTGTAACTCGAAAACCTTTGCTGTTGCGTGTATGTGTAAGCATGTAGCCTCAAAAGAGAACACCCAGGAGAGTTTTCTCTCGAAAGAATATGTAAGAATACTACGTTATAAGGAAATACAGTGTTGCAGAGTAAAGACAAATACGTACGTATTGGAAACACTTTAAGAGAAGAAATAACTTGTCGTACAAAATTAGCTTGTATCTCCTAAACAACACGTTGGAACTCGAAAAGATTTGGTGAGGCTCGTACGTCTACACGTGTAGCCTCAAAAAAGAACCCACAGGAGAACTTTCTTTCGTCAAAATTTGTCAGAAAACCACGTTTTAAGGAAATCCCGCATCGTGCAATATTATCTTGTTTTTCCTAAACAACACGTTGTAACTCGAAAAGCTTTGGTGTTGCGTGTATGTCTAAGCGTGTAGCCTCTAAAGAGAACGCACAGGAGAATTTTCTCTCGAAAGAACATGTAAGAATACAACGTTATAAGAAAATACAGTTTTGCAGTGTAAAGACAAATACGTATGTATTGGAAACACTTTACGAGAAGAAATAATGCATCTTACAAAATTATCTTTTATCTCCTAAACAACACGTGGTATCTCGAAAGGATTTGGTGTGGTGTGTACGTCTAAACGTGTAGCCTCAAAAGAGAACCCACAGGAGAATTTTCTTTCGTCAAAATTTGTCAGAAAACCACGATTTATGGAAATCCCGCAAGGTGCAATATTATCTTCTTTTTCATAAACAACACGTTGTAACTCGAAACGCTTTGGTGTTGCCTGTATGTCTAAGTGTGTAGCCTCAAAAGGGAATGCCCAGGATAGTTTTCTCTAGTAAGAATACCTAAGAATACCACATTATAATGAAATACAGTATTGCAGAGTAAAGACAAATACGTACGTATTGGAATCACTTAATGAGAAGAATTAACGCATCGTACAAAATTAGCTTGTATCTCCTAAACAACACATTGTAACTCGAAAAGATTTGATGTGGCGTGTACGTCTAAACGTGTAGCCTCAAAAGAGAACCCACAGGAGAATTTTCTTTCGTTAAAATTTTTCAGAAAACCACGTATTAAGGAAATCCCGCATCGTGCGAAATCATCTTCTTTTTCCTAAACAACATGTTGTAACTCGAAAAGCTTTAGTTTTGCGTGTATGTCTAAGCGTGGAGCCTCAATAGAGAAGGCACAGGAGAGTTTTCTTTCAAAAGAATAGGTAAGAATACCACGTTATAAGGAAATACAGTGTTGTAGAGTCAACAAAAATACATATGTATTGGAAACACTTTAGGAGAAGAAGTAACGCATCATAAAAAATTAGCTTGTATCTCCTAAACAACACGTTATAACTCGAAAAGATTTGGTGTGGCGTGTACGTCTAAACGTGTAGCCTCAAAAGAGAACCCACAGGAGAATTTTCTTTCATCAAAATTTGTCAGAAACCACGTTTTAAGAAAATCTCGCATCGTGCGAAATTATCTTGTTTTTCCAAACAACACGTTTTAAATCGAAAAGCTTTGGGGTTGCGTGTATTTCTAAGCGTGTAGCCTCAAAATAGAACGCACAGAAAAGTTTTCTCTCGAAAGAATATGTAGGAATACCACGTTATAAGGAAATACGGTGTGGCAGAGTAAAGACAACTAAGTACGTATTGGAAACACTTTAAGAGAAGAAATAACGCATCGTACAAAATTAGCTTGTATCTCCTAAACAACACGTTGTAACTCGAAAAGATTTGGTGTGGCTCGTACCTCTACACATGTAGCCTCAAAAGAGAACCCACAGGAAAACTTTTTTCGTCAAAATTTTTCAGAAAACCACGTTTTATGGAAATCTCGCATCGTGCGAAATAATCTTGTTTTTCCTAAACAACACGTTGTAACTCGAAAAGCCTTGGTGTTGCGTGTATGTCTAAGCGTGTAGCCTCAAAAGAGAATGCACAGGAGAGTTTTTCCTCGAAAGAATATGTAAGAATACCACGTTATAAGGAAATACAGTGTTGCAGAGAAAGACAAATACGTACGTTTTGGCAACACTTTACGAGAAGAAATAACACATCATACAAAATTAGCTTGTATCTCCTAAACAACACGTTGTAACTCGAAAGGATTTGGTGTGGCGTGCACGTCTATACGTTTAGCGTCAAAAGAGAACCCACAGGAGAATATTCTTTTGTCAAAATTTGTCAGAAAACCACGTTTTAAGGAAATCCCACATCGTGCGAAATTATCTTTTTATTCATAAACAACACGTTGTAACTCGAAAAGCTTTGGTGTTGCCTGTATGTCTAAGTGTGTAGCCTCAAAAGGGAACGCACAGGATAGTTTTCTCTCAAAAGAATATGTAAGAATACCACGTTATAAGGAAATACAGTGTTGAAGAGTAAAGACAAATACTTACGTATTGGAAACACCTTACGAGAAGAATTAACGCATCTTACAAAATTAGCTTGTATCTCCTAAACAACAGGTTGTAACTCGAAAAGATTTGGTGTGGCGTGTACATCTAAACGTGTAGCCTCAAAAGAGAACCCACAGGTGAATTTTCTTTCGTCAAAATTTTTCAGAAAACTACGTTTTAATGAAATCCCGCATCGTGCGATATCATCTTCTTTTTCCTAAACAACATGTTGTAACTCGAAAAGCTTTCGTGTTGCGTGTATGTGTAAGCATGGAGCCTCAAAAGAGAAGGAACAGGAGGGTTTTCTCTCGAAAGAATATGTAAGAATACCACTTTATTAGGAAATACAATTTTGCAGAGTAAAAACAAATAAGTATATATTGGGAACACTTTACGAGAAGAAATAAAGCATCGAACAAAATTAGCTTGTATCTCCTAAACAACACGTGGTAACTCGAAAAGTTTTGGTTTGGCGTGTACGTCTAAACGTGTAGCCTCAAAAGAGAACACAAAGGGGAATTTTCTTTCGTCAAAATTTGTCAGAAAACCACGTTTTAAGGAAATCCCGCATCCTCCGAATTATCTTGTTTTTCCTAAACAACACGTTGTAACTCGAAAAGCTTTGGTGTTGCGTGTATGTCTAAGTGTGTAGCTTCAAAAGAGAATGAAGAGGAGAGTTTTCTCTCGAAAGAACATGTAAGAATACAACGTTATAAGGAAATACAGTGTTGCAAAGTAAAGACAAAAAGTACATATTGGAAACACTTTACGAGAAGAAATTACGCATCATACAATATTAGCTTGTATCTCCTAAACAACAAGTGGAAACTCGAAAACATTTGGTTTGGCATGTACGTCTAAAAGTGAAGTCTCAAAAGAGAAACCACTGGAGAATTTTCTTTCTTCAAAATTTGTCAGAAAACCACGTTTTAACGAAATCCCACATCCTACAAAATTATCTTGTTTTCCTAAACAACAAGTTGTAACTCGAAAATCTTTGGTGTTGCGTGTATGTCTAAGTGTGTAGCCTCAAAGGGGAATGCACAGGAGAGTTTTTTTCTCTCGAAAGAATATGTAAGAATACCACGTTATAAGGACATACAGTGTTGCAGAGAGAAGACAAATACGTACATATTGGAAACACTTTAAGAGCAGAAATAAAGCATCGTACAAAATTGGCTTGTATCTCCTAAACAACACGTTGTAACTCGAAAAGATTTCGTGTGACATGTACGTCTAAACATGTAGCCTCAAAAGAGAACCGACAGTAGAATTTTCTTACATCAAAATTTGTCAGAAACCACGTTTTAACGAAATCTCGCATCGTGCGAAATTATCTTGTTTTTCCTAAACAACATGTTGTAACTCGAAAAGGTTTGGTGTTGCGGGTATATCTAAGCGTGTAGCCTCAAAAGAGAACGCACAGGAGAGTTTTCTCCCAAAAGATTATGTAGGAATACCACATTATAAGGAAATACAGTGTTGCAGAGTAAAGACAAATACATACTTATTGGAAACACTTAAACTTTATGAGTAGAAATAACACATAGTACAAAATAAGCTTGTATCTCCTAAACAACACGATATAACTCGAAAGGATTTGGTGTGGCTTGTACATCTAAATGTGTACCCTCAAAAGAGAACCCACAGGAGAATTTTCTTTCGTCAAAATTTGTCAGAAAACCACGTTTTAAGGAAATCCCGCATCGTGCGAAATTATCTTGTTTTTCCTAAACAACACGTTGTAACTCGAAAAGCTTTGGTGTTGCGTGTATGTCTAAGCGTGTAGCCTCAAAAGAGAATGCACAGGAGAGCTTTCTCTCGAAAGAATATGTAAGAATACCACGTTATATGGAAATACATTGTTGCAGAGTAAAGACAAATACGTAAGTATTGGAAACACTTTATGAGAGGTAATAACGCATCGTACAAAATTAGCTTGTATCTCCTAAACAAAACGTTGTAACTCGAAAAGATTTGGTGTGGCATTTACAACTAAACATGTAGCCTCAAAAAAGAACCCACAGGAGAATTTTCTTTCGTCAAAATTTTTCAGAAAACCACGTTTTAAGGAAATCCCACATCGTGTGAAATTATCTTGTTTTTCCTAAACAACAGGTTGTAATTCGAAATGCTTTGGTGTTGCGTGTATGTCTAAGCATGTAGCCTCTAAAGAGAATGCACAGGAGAGTTTTTCTCTCGAAAGAATATGCAAGATTACCACGTTATAAGGAAATACAGTGTTGCAGAGTAAAGGCAATTACGTACGTATTGGACACATTTAAACTTTACGAGAAGAAATAACGCATCTTAAAAAATTAGCTTGTATGTCCTAACCAACACGTTTTAACTCGAAAGGATTTGGTGTGGCGTGTACGTCTAAACGTGTAGCCTCAAAAGAGAACCCACAGGAGTATTTTCTTTCATCAAAATTTGTCAGAAAACCACGTTTTAAGGAAATCCCGCATCGTGCGAAATTATCTTGTTTTTCCTAAACAACACATTGTAACTCAAAAAGCTTTGGTGTTGCGTGTATGTCTAAGCGTGTAGCCTCAAAAGAGAATGCACAGGAGAGTTTTCTCTCGAAAGAATATGTAAGAATACCACGTCATAAGGAACTACAGTGTTGCAGAGTAAAGACAAATACGTACTTATTGGAAACACTTAAACTTTACGAGAAGAAATAAGGCATCATACAAAATTGGTTTGTATCTCCTAAACAACACGCTGTAACTCGAAAAGATTTGGTGTGGCGTGTACGTCTAAACATGTAGCCTCAAAAGAGAACCAACAGGAGGGTTTTCTCTCATCAAAATTTGTCAAAACCCACGTTTTAAAGAAATCCCGCATCGTGCGAAATTATCTTGTTTTTCCTAAACAACATGTAACTCGAAAAGGTGTGGTGTTGCGGGTATATCTAAGCGTGTAGCCTGAAAAGAGAGCGCACAGGAGAGTTTTCTCCCAAAAGATTATGTAGGAATACCACATTATAAGGAAATACAGTGTTGCAGAGTAAAGACAAATACATACTTATTGGAAACACTTAAACTTTACGAGTAGAAATAACACATAGTACAAAATAAGCTTGTATCTCCTAAACAACACGATATAACTCGAAAGGATTTAGTGTGGCTTGTACGTCTAAACATGTACCCTCAAAAGAGAACCCACAGGAGAATTTTCTTTCGTCAAAATTTGTCAGAAAACCAAGTTTTAAGGAAACCCCACATCATGCGAAATTATCTTGTTTTTCCTAAACAACACGTTGTAAATCGAAAAGCTTTGGTGTTGCGTGTATGTCTAAGCGTGTAGCCTCCAAAGAGAACGCACAGGAGAGTTTTCTCTCGAAAAAATATGTAAGAATAACACGTTATAAGGAAATACAGTGTTGCAGAGTAAAGGCAAATACAAACATATTGGAAACACTTAAACATTAGGAGAAGAAATAACGCACCGTAAAAAAATTAGCTTATATCTCCTAAACAACACATTGTAACTCAAAAATATTTGGTGTGGCGTGTACATCTAAACGTGTAGACTCAAAAGAGAACCCACAGGAGAATTTTCTTTAGTCAAAATTTGTCAGAAAACCACGTTTTATGGAAATCCCGCATCGTGCAAAATTATCTTGTTTTTCCGAAACAACACGTTGTAACTCGAAAAGCTTTGCTGTTGCGTGTATGTCTAAGCGTGTAGCCTCAAAAGAGAATGCAAAGGAGAGTTTTTTTCTCGAAAGAATATGTAAGAATACCACGTTATTAGGAAACACAGTGTTGTAAAGACAAATACGTATTGGAAAAACTTTACGAGAAGAAATAACGCATCGTACAAAATTAGCTTGTATCTCCTGAACAACACGTTGTAACTTAAAAAGATTTGGTGTGGCCTGTACGTCTAAACGTGTAGCCTCAAAAGAGAACCCACAGGAGAATTTTCTTTCGTCAAAATTTTTCAGAAAACCACGTTTTAAGGAAATCCCGCATCGTGCGAAATTATCTTGTTTTTCCTAAACAACATGTTGTAACTCGAAAAGCTTTGGTGTTGCGTGTATGTCTAAGCGTGTAGCCTCAAAAGAGAACACACAGGAGAGTTGTATCTCGATAGAATTTGTAAGAATACCACGTTAAAAGGAAATACAGTGTTGCAAAGTAAAGACAAATACATATGTATTGGAAACCCATAAACTTTACGAGATGAAATAAAGCATCGTACAAAATTAGCTTGTATCTCCTAAACAACACGTTGTAACTCGAAAAGATGTGGTGTGGCGTGTACGTCTAAACGTGTAGCCTCAAAAGAGAACCCACAGGAGAATTTTTTTCGTCAAAATTTTTCAGAAAACCACGGTTTACGGAAATCCCGTATCGTGCGAAATTATCTTGTTTTTCCTAAACAACACGTTGTAACTCGAAAGGCTTTGGTGTTGCGTGTATGTCTAAGCATGTAGCCTCAAAAGAGAACGCACAGGAGAGTTTTTTCTCAATAGAATTTGTAAGAATACCACGTTATAAGGAAATACAGTGTTGCAGAGTAAAGACAAATACGTATGTATTGGAAACCCATAAACTTTACGAGATGAAATAAAGCATCGTACAAAATTAGCTTGTATCTCCTAAACAACACGTGGTAACTCGAAAAGATTTGGTGTGGCGTGTACGTCTAAACGTGTAGCCTCAAAAGAGAACCCACAGGACAATTTTCTTTCGTCAAAATTCATCAGAAAACCACGTTTTAAGAAAATCCCTCATCGTGAGAAATTATCTTGTTCTTCCTAAACAACACGTTTTAACTCGAAAAGCTTTGGTGTTGGGTGTATGTCTAAGTGTATAGCCCCAAAAGAGAACACACAGGAGAGTTTTCTCTCGAAAGAATATGTAAGAATACCACGTTATAAGGAAATACAGTGTGGCAGAGTAAAGACAAATATGTACATATTGGAAGCACTTTATGAGAGAAATAACGCATCTTGCAAAATTAGCTTGTTTGTCCTAAACAACACGTTGTAACTCAAAAAGATTTGGTGTGGTGTGTACGTCTAAACGTGTAGCCTCACAAGAGAACCCACAGGAGAGTTTTCTTTCGTCAAAATTTGTCAGAAAACCACGTTTTAAGGAAATCCCGCATCGTGAGGAATTATCTTGTTCTTCCTAAACAACACGTTTTAACTCGAAAAGCTTTGGTGTTGCGTGTATGTCTAAGCATGTAGCCCCAAAAGAGAACGCACAGGAGAGTTTTCTCTCAAAAGAATATTTAGAATACCACGTTATAAGGAAATACAGTGTGGCAGAGTAAAGACAAATACGTATGTATTGGAAGCACTTTATGAGAGAAATAAAGCATCTTGCAAAATTAGGTTGTATGTCTTAAACAACACGTTGTAACTCAAAAAGACTTGGTGTGGCGTGTACGTATAAACATGTAGCCTCAAAAGAGAACCCACAGGAGAGTTTTCTTTCGTCAAAATTTGTCAAAACCACGTTTTAAAGAAATCCCGCATCGTGCGAAATTATCTTGTTTTTCCTAAACAACATGTTGTAACTCGAAAAGGTTTGGTGTTGCGGGTATATCTAAGCGTGTAGCCTCAAAAAAGAACGCACAGGAGAGTTTTCTCCCAAAAGATTATGTAGGAATACCACATTATAAGGAAATACAGTGTTGCAGAGTAAAGACAAATACATACTTATTGGAAACACTTAAACTTTACGAGTAGAAATAACACATAGTACAAAATAAGCTTGTATCTCCTAAACAACACGATATAACTCAAAAGGATTTGGTGTGGCTTGTACGTCTAAACGTGTACCCTCAAAAGAGAACCCACAAGAGAATTTTCTTTCGTCAAAATTTGTCAGAAAACCACGTTTTAAGGAAATCCCGCATCGTGAGAAATTATCTGGTTTTTCCTAAACAACACGTTGTAACTCGAAAAGCTTTGGTGTTGCGTGTATGTCTAAGCGTGTAGCCTCAAAAGAGAATGCACAGGAGAGTTTTCTCTCGAAAGAATATGTAAGAATACCACGTTATATGGAAATACATTGTTGCAGAGTAAAGACAAATACGTACATATTGGAAACCCTTTACGAGAGGTAATAACGTATCTTACAAAATTAGCTTGTATCTCCTAAACAAAACGTTGTAACTCGAAAAGATTTGGTGTGGCGTTTACAACTAAACATGTAGCCTCAAAAGAGAACCCACAGGAGAATTTTCTTTCGTCAAAATTTTTCAGAAAACCACGTTTTAAGGAAATCCCGCATCGTGTGAAATTATCTTGTTTTTCTTAAACAACAGGTTGTAATTCGAAATGCTTTGGTGTTGCGTGTATGTCTAAGTGTGTAGCCCCAAAAGAGAACACACAGGAGAGTTTTCTCTCGAAAGAATATGTAAGAATACCACGTTATTAGGAAACACAGTGTTGTAAAGACAAATACTTACGTATTGGAAAAACTTTACGAGAAGAAATAACGCATCATACAAAATTAGCTTGTATCTCCTAAACAACACGTTGTAACTTAAAAAGATTTGGTGTGGCCTGTACGTCTAAACGTGTAGCCTCAAAAGAGAACCCACAGGAGAATTTTCTTTCGTCAAAATTTTTCAGAAAACCTCGTTTTAAGGAAATCCCGCATCGTGCGAAATTATCTTGTTTTTCCTAAACAACATGTTGTAACTCGAAAAGCTTTGGTGTTGCGTGTATGTCTAAGCGTGTAGCCTCAAAAGAGAACACACAGGAGAGTTGTATCTCGATAGAATTTGTAAGAATACCACGTTAAAAGGAAATACAGTGTTGCAAAGTAAAGACAAATACATATGTATTGGAAACCCATAAACTTTACGAGATGAAATAAAGCATCGTACAAAATTAGCTTGTATCTCCTAAACAACACGTTGTAACTCGAAAAGATGTGGTGTGGCGTGTACGTCTAAACGTGTAGCCTCAAAAGAGAACCCACAGGAGAATTTTTTTCGTCAAAATTTTTCAGAAAACCACGGTTTACGGAAATCCCGTATCGTGCGAAATTATCTTGTTTTTCCTAAACAACACGTTGTAACTCGAAAGGCTTTGGTGTTGCGTGTATGTCTAAGCATGTAGCCTCAAAAGAGAACGCACAGGAGAGTTTTTTCTCAATAGAATTTGTAAGAATACCACGTTATAAGGAAATACAGTGTTGCAGAGTAAAGACAAATACGTATGTATTGGAAACCCATAAACTTTACGAGATGAAATAAAGCATCGTACAGAATTAGCTTGTATCTCCTAAACAACACGTGGTAACTCGAAAAGATTTGGTGTGGCGTGTACATCTAAACGTGTAGCCTCAAAAGAGAACCCACAGGACAATTTTCTTTCGTCAAAATTCGTCAGAAAACCACGTTTTAAGAAAATCCCTCATCGTGAGAAATTATCTTGTTCTTCCTAAACAACACGTTTTAACTCGAAAAGCTTTGGTGTTGGGTGTATGTCTAAGTGTGTAGCCCCAAAAGAGAACACACAGGAGAGTTTTCTCTCGAAAGAATATGTAAGAATACCACGTTATTAGGAAACACAGTGTTGTAAAGACAAATACTTACGTATTGGAAAAACTTTACGAGAAGAAATAACGCATCGTACAAAATTAGCTTGTATCTCCTAAACAACACGTTGTAACTTAAAAAGATTTGGTGTGGCCTGTACGTCTAAACGTGTAGCCTCAAAAGAGAACCCACAGGAGAATTTTCTTTCGTCAAAATTTTTCAGAAAACCACGTTTTAAGGAAATCCCGCATCGTGCGAAATTATCTTGTTTTTCCTAAACAACATGTTGTAACTCGAAAAGCTTTGGTGTTGCGTGTATGTCTAAGCGTGTAGCCTCAAAAGAGAACACACAGGAGAGTTGTATCTCGATAGAATTTGTAAGAATACCACGTTAAAAGGAAATACAGTGTTGCAAAGTAAAGACAAATACATATGTATTGGAAACCCATAAACTTTACGAGATGAAATAAAGCATCGTACAAAATTAGCTTGTATCTCCTAAACAACACGTTGTAACTCGAAAAGATGTGGTGTGGCGTGTACGTCTAAACGTGTAGCCTCAAAAGAGAACCCACAGGAGAATTTTTTTCGTCAAAATTTTTCAGAAAACCACGGTTTACGGAAATTCCGTATCGTGCGAAATTATCTTGTTTTTCCTAAACAACACGTTGTAACTCGAAAGGCTTTGGTGTTGCGTGTATGTCTAAGCATGTAGCCTCAAAAGAGAACGCACAGGAGAGTTTTTTCTCAATAGAATTTGTAAGAATACCACGTTATAAGGAAATACAGTGTTGCAGAGTAAAGACAAATACGTATGTATTGGAAACCCATAAACTTTACGAGATGAAATAAAGCATCGTACAAAATTAGCTTGTATCTCCTAAACAACACGTGGTAACTCGAAAAGATTTGGTGTGGCGTGTACGTCTAAACGTGTAGCCTCAAAAGAGAACCCACAGGACAATTTTCTTTCGTCAAAATTCGTCAGAAAACCACGTTTTAAGAAAATCCCTCATCGTGAGAAATTATCTTGTTCTTCCTAAACAACACGTTTTAACTCGAAAAGCTTTGGTGTTGGGTGTATGTCTAAGTGTGTAGCCCCAAAAGAGAACACACAGGAGAGTTTTCTCTCGAAAGAATATGTAAGAATACCACGTTATTAGGAAACACAGTGTTGTAAAGACAAATACTTACGTATTGGAAAAACTTTACGAGAAGAAATAACGCATCGTACAAAATTAGTTTGTATCTCCTAAACAACACGTTGTAACTTAAAAAGATTTGGTGTGGCCTGTACGTCTAAACGTGTAGCCTCAAAAGAGAACCCACAGGACAATTTTCTTTCGTCAAAATTTTTCAGAAAACCACGTTTTAAGGAAATCCCGCATCGTGCGAAATTATCTTGTTTTTCCTAAACAACATGTTGTAACTCGAAAAGCTTTGGTGTTGCGTGTATGTCTAAGCGTGTAGCCTCAAAAGAGAACACACAGGAGAGTTGTATCTCGATAGAATTTGTAAGAATACCACGTTAAAAGGAAATACAGTGTTGCAAAATAAAGACAAATACATATGTATTGGAAACCCATAAACTTTACGAGATGAAATAAAGCATCGTTCAAAATTAGCTTGTATCTCCTAAACAACACATTGTAACTCGAAAAGATGTGGTGTGGCGTGTACGTCTAAACCTGTAGCCTCAAAAGAGAACCCACAGGAGAATTTTTTTCGTCAAAATTTTTCAGAAAACCACGGTTTACGGAAATCCCGTATCGTGCGAAGTTATCTTGTTTTTCCTAAACAACACGTTGTAACTCGAAAGGCTTTGGTGTTGCGTGTATGTCTAAGCATGTAGCCTCAAAAGAGAACGCACAGGAGAGTTTTTTCTCAATAGAATTTGTAAGAATACCACGTTATAAGGAAATACAGTGTTGCAGAGTAAAGACAAATACGTATGTATTGGAAACCCATAAACTTTACGAGATGAAATAAAGCATCGTACAAAATTAGCTTGTATCTCCTAAACAACACGTGGTAACTCGAAAGGATTTGGTGTGGCGAGTACGTCTAAACGTGTAGCCTCAATAGAGAACCCACAGGACAATTTTCTTTCGTCAAAATTCGTCAGAAAACCACGTTTTAAGAAAATCCCTCATCGTGAGAAATTATCTTGTTCTTCCTAAACAACACGTTTTAACTCGAAAAGCTTTGGTGTTGGGTGTATGTCTAAGTGTATAGCCCCAAAAGAGAACACACAGGAGAGTTTTCTCTCGAAAGAATATGTAAGAATACCACGTTATAAGGAAATACAGTGTGGCAGAGTAAAGACAAATATGTACATATTGGAAGCACTTTATGAGAGAAATAACGCATCTTGCAAAATTAGCTTGTTTGTCCTAAACAACACGTTGTAACTCAAAAAGATTTGGTGTGGTGTGTACGTCTAAACGTGTAGCCTCACAAGAGAACCCACAGGAGAGTTTTCTTTCGTCAAAATTTGTCAGAAAACCACGTTTTAAGGAAATCCCGCATCGTGAGGAATTATCTTGTTCTTCCTAAACAACACGTTTTAACTCGAAAAGCTTTGGTGTTGCGTGTATGTCTAAGCATGTAGCCCCAAAAGAGAACGCACAGGAGAGTTTTCTCTCAAAAGAATATTTAGAATACCACGTTATAAGGAAATACAGTGTGGCAGAGTAAAGACAAATACGTATGTATTGGAAGCACTTTATGAGAGAAATAAAGCATCTTGCAAAATTAGGTTGTATGTCTTAAACAACACGTTGTAACTCAAAAAGACTTGGTGTGGCGTGTACGTATAAACATGTAGCCTCAAAAGAGAACCCACAGGAGAGTTTTCTTTCGTCAAAATTTGTCAAAACCACGTTTTAAAGAAATCCCGCATCGTGCGAAATTATCTTGTTTTTCCTAAACAACATGTTGTAACTCGAAAAGGTTTGGTGTTGCGGGTATATCTAAGCGTGTAGCCTCAAAAAAGAACGCACAGGAGAGTTTTCTCCCAAAAGATTATGTAGGAATACCACATTATAAGGAAATACAGTGTTGCAGAGTAAAGACAAATACATACTTATTGGAAACACTTAAACTTTACGAGTAGAAATAACACATAGTACAAAATAAGCTTGTATCTCCTAAACAACACGATATAACTCAAAAGGATTTGGTGTGGCTTGTACGTCTAAACGTGTACCCTCAAAAGAGAACCCACAAGAGAATTTTCTTTCGTCAAAATTTGTCAGAAAACCACGTTTTAAGGAAATCCCGCATCGTGAGAAATTATCTGGTTTTTCCTAAACAACACGTTGTAACTCGAAAAGCTTTGGTGTTGCGTGTATGTCTAAGCGTGTAGCCTCAAAAGAGAATGCACAGGAGAGTTTTCTCTCGAAAGAATATGTAAGAATACCACGTTATATGGAAATACATTGTTGCAGAGTAAAGACAAATACGTACATATTGGAAACCCTTTACGAGAGGTAATAACGTATCTTACAAAATTAGCTTGTATCTCCTAAACAAAACGTTGTAACTCGAAAAGATTTGGTGTGGCGTTTACAACTAAACATGTAGCCTCAAAAGAGAACCCACAGGAGAATTTTCTTTCGTCAAAATTTTTCAGAAAACCACGTTTTAAGGAAATCCCGCATCGTGTGAAATTATCTTGTTTTTCTTAAACAACAGGTTGTAATTCGAAATGCTTTGGTGTTGCGTGTATGTCTAAGTGTGTAGCCCCAAAAGAGAACACACAGGAGAGTTTTCTCTCGAAAGAATATGTAAGAATACCACGTTATTAGGAAACACAGTGTTGTAAAGACAAATACTTACGTATTGGAAAAACTTTACGAGAAGAAATAACGCATCATACAAAATTAGCTTGTATCTCCTAAACAACACGTTGTAACTTAAAAAGATTTGGTGTGGCCTGTACGTCTAAACGTGTAGCCTCAAAAGAGAACCCACAGGAGAATTTTCTTTCGTCAAAATTTTTCAGAAAACCTCGTTTTAAGGAAATCCCGCATCGTGCGAAATTATCTTGTTTTTCCTAAACAACATGTTGTAACTCGAAAAGCTTTGGTGTTGCGTGTATGTCTAAGCGTGTAGCCTCAAAAGAGAACACACAGGAGAGTTGTATCTCGATAGAATTTGTAAGAATACCACGTTAAAAGGAAATACAGTGTTGCAAAGTAAAGACAAATACATATGTATTGGAAACCCATAAACTTTACGAGATGAAATAAAGCATCGTACAAAATTAGCTTGTATCTCCTAAACAACACGTTGTAACTCGAAAAGATGTGGTGTGGCGTGTACGTCTAAACGTGTAGCCTCAAAAGAGAACCCACAGGAGAATTTTTTTCGTCAAAATTTTTCAGAAAACCACGGTTTACGGAAATCCCGTATCGTGCGAAATTATCTTGTTTTTCCTAAACAACACGTTGTAACTCGAAAGGCTTTGGTGTTGCGTGTATGTCTAAGCATGTAGCCTCAAAAGAGAACGCACAGGAGAGTTTTTTCTCAATAGAATTTGTAAGAATACCACGTTATAAGGAAATACAGTGTTGCAGAGTAAAGACAAATACGTATGTATTGGAAACCCATAAACTTTACGAGATGAAATAAAGCATCGTACAGAATTAGCTTGTATCTCCTAAACAACACGTGGTAACTCGAAAAGATTTGGTGTGGCGTGTACATCTAAACGTGTAGCCTCAAAAGAGAACCCACAGGACAATTTTCTTTCGTCAAAATTCGTCAGAAAACCACGTTTTAAGAAAATCCCTCATCGTGAGAAATTATCTTGTTCTTCCTAAACAACACGTTTTAACTCGAAAAGCTTTGGTGTTGGGTGTATGTCTAAGTGTGTAGCCCCAAAAGAGAACACACAGGAGAGTTTTCTCTCGAAAGAATATGTAAGAATACCACGTTATTAGGAAACACAGTGTTGTAAAGACAAATACTTACGTATTGGAAAAACTTTACGAGAAGAAATAACGCATCGTACAAAATTAGCTTGTATCTCCTAAACAACACGTTGTAACTTAAAAAGATTTGGTGTGGCCTGTACGTCTAAACGTGTAGCCTCAAAAGAGAACCCACAGGAGAATTTTCTTTCGTCAAAATTTTTCAGAAAACCACGTTTTAAGGAAATCCCGCATCGTGCGAAATTATCTTGTTTTTCCTAAACAACATGTTGTAACTCGAAAAGCTTTGGTGTTGCGTGTATGTCTAAGCGTGTAGCCTCAAAAGAGAACACACAGGAGAGTTGTATCTCGATAGAATTTGTAAGAATACCACGTTAAAAGGAAATACAGTGTTGCAAAGTAAAGACAAATACATATGTATTGGAAACCCATAAACTTTACGAGATGAAATAAAGCATCGTACAAAATTAGCTTGTATCTCCTAAACAACACGTTGTAACTCGAAAAGATGTGGTGTGGCGTGTACGTCTAAACGTGTAGCCTCAAAAGAGAACCCACAGGAGAATTTTTTTCGTCAAAATTTTTCAGAAAACCACGGTTTACGGAAATTCCGTATCGTGCGAAATTATCTTGTTTTTCCTAAACAACACGTTGTAACTCGAAAGGCTTTGGTGTTGCGTGTATGTCTAAGCATGTAGCCTCAAAAGAGAACGCACAGGAGAGTTTTTTCTCAATAGAATTTGTAAGAATACCACGTTATAAGGAAATACAGTGTTGCAGAGTAAAGACAAATACGTATGTATTGGAAACCCATAAACTTTACGAGATGAAATAAAGCATCGTACAAAATTAGCTTGTATCTCCTAAACAACACGTGGTAACTCGAAAAGATTTGGTGTGGCGTGTACGTCTAAACGTGTAGCCTCAAAAGAGAACCCACAGGACAATTTTCTTTCGTCAAAATTCGTCAGAAAACCACGTTTTAAGAAAATCCCTCATCGTGAGAAATTATCTTGTTCTTCCTAAACAACACGTTTTAACTCGAAAAGCTTTGGTGTTGGGTGTATGTCTAAGTGTGTAGCCCCAAAAGAGAACACACAGGAGAGTTTTCTCTCGAAAGAATATGTAAGAATACCACGTTATTAGGAAACACAGTGTTGTAAAGACAAATACTTACGTATTGGAAAAACTTTACGAGAAGAAATAACGCATCGTACAAAATTAGTTTGTATCTCCTAAACAACACGTTGTAACTTAAAAAGATTTGGTGTGGCCTGTACGTCTAAACGTGTAGCCTCAAAAGAGAACCCACAGGACAATTTTCTTTCGTCAAAATTTTTCAGAAAACCACGTTTTAAGGAAATCCCGCATCGTGCGAAATTATCTTGTTTTTCCTAAACAACATGTTGTAACTCGAAAAGCTTTGGTGTTGCGTGTATGTCTAAGCGTGTAGCCTCAAAAGAGAACACACAGGAGAGTTGTATCTCGATAGAATTTGTAAGAATACCACGTTAAAAGGAAATACAGTGTTGCAAAATAAAGACAAATACATATGTATTGGAAACCCATAAACTTTACGAGATGAAATAAAGCATCGTTCAAAATTAGCTTGTATCTCCTAAACAACACATTGTAACTCGAAAAGATGTGGTGTGGCGTGTACGTCTAAACCTGTAGCCTCAAAAGAGAACCCACAGGAGAATTTTTTTCGTCAAAATTTTTCAGAAAACCACGGTTTACGGAAATCCCGTATCGTGCGAAGTTATCTTGTTTTTCCTAAACAACACGTTGTAACTCGAAAGGCTTTGGTGTTGCGTGTATGTCTAAGCATGTAGCCTCAAAAGAGAACGCACAGGAGAGTTTTTTCTCAATAGAATTTGTAAGAATACCACGTTATAAGGAAATACAGTGTTGCAGAGTAAAGACAAATACGTATGTATTGGAAACCCATAAACTTTACGAGATGAAATAAAGCATCGTACAAAATTAGCTTGTATCTCCTAAACAACACGTGGTAACTCGAAAGGATTTGGTGTGGCGAGTACGTCTAAACGTGTAGCCTCAATAGAGAACCCACAGGACAATTTTCTTTCGTCAAAATTCGTCAGAAAACCACGTTTTAAGAAAATCCCTCATCGTGAGAAATTATCTTGTTCTTCCTAAACAACACGTTTTAACTCGAAAAGCTTTGGTGTTGGGTGTATGTCTAAGTGTGTAGCCCCAAAAGAGAACACACAGGAGAGTTTTCTCTCGAAAGAATATGTAAGAATACCACGTTATAAGGAAATACAGTGTGGCAGAGTAAAGACAAATATGTACATATTGGAAGCACTTTATGAGAGAAATAACGCATCTTGCAAAATTAGCTTGTTTGTCCTAAACAACACATTGTAACTCAAAAAGATTTGGTGTGGCGTGTACGTCTAAACGTGTAGCCTCACAAGAGAACCCACAGGAGAGTTTTCTTTCGTCAAAATTTGTCAGAAAACCACGTTTTAAGGAAATCCCGCATCGTGAGAAATTATCTTGTTCTTCCTAAACAACACGTTTTAACTCGAAAAGCTTTGGTGTTGCGTGTATGTCTAAGCATGTAGCCCCAAAAGAGAACGCACAGGAGAGTTTTCTCTCAAAAGAATATTTAGAATACCACGTTATAAGGAAATACAGTGTGGCAGAGTAAAGACAAATACGTATGTATTGGAAGCACTTTATGAGAGAAATAAAGCATCTTGCAAAATTAGGGTGTATGTCTTAAACAACACGTTGTAACTCAAAAAGACTTGGTGTGGCGTGTACGTATAAACATGTAGCCTCAAAAGAGAACCCACAGGAGAGTTTTCTTTCGTCAAAATTTGTCAAAACCACGTTTTAAAGAAATCCCGCATCGTGCGAAATTATCTTGTTTTTCCTAAACAACATGTTGTAACTCGAAAAGGTTTGGTGTTGCGGGTATATCTAAGCGTGTAGCCTCAAAAAAGAACGCACAGGAGAGTTTTCTCCCAAAAGATTATGTAGGAATACCACATTATAAGGAAATACAGTGTTGCAGAGTAAAGACAAATACATACTTATTGGAAACACTTAAACTTTACGAGTAGAAATAACACATAGTACAAAATAAGCTTGTATCTCCTAAACAACACGATATAACTCAAAAGGATTTGGTGTGGCTTGTACGTCTATACGTGTACCCTCAAAAGAGAACCCACAAGAGAATTTTCTTTCGTCAAAATTTGTCAGAAAACCACGTTTTAAGGAAATCCCGCATCGTGAGAAATTATCTGGTTTTTCCTAAACAACACGTTGTAACTCGAAAAGCTTTGGTGTTGCGTGTATGTATAAGCGTGTAGCCTCAAAAGAGAATGCACAGGAGAGTTTTCTCTCGAAAGAATATGTAAGAATACCACGTTATATGGAAATACATTGTTGCAGAGTAAAGACAAATACGTACATATTGGAAACCCTTTACGAGAGGTAATAACGTATCTTACAAAATTAGCTTGTATCTCCTAAACAAAACGTTGTAACTCGAAAAGATTTGGTGTGGCGTTTACAACTAAAGATGTAGCCTCAAAAGAGAACCCACAGGAGAATTTTCTTTCGTCAAAATTTTTCAGAAAACCACGTTTTAAGGAAATCCCGCATCGTGTGAAATTATCTTGTTTTTCCTAAACAACAGGTTGTAATTCGAAATGCTTTGGTGTTGCGTGTATGTCTAAGTGTGTAGCCCCAAAAGAGAACACACAGGAGAGTTTTCTCTCGAAAGAATATGTAAGAATACCACGTTATTAGGAAACACAGTGTTGTAAAGACAAATACTTACGTATTGGAAAAACTTTACGAGAAGAAATAACGCATCGTACAAAATTAGCTTGTATCTCCTAAACAACACGTTGTAACTTAAAAAGATTTGGTGTGGCCTGTACGTCTAAACGTGTAGCCTCAAAAGAGAACCCACAGGAGAATTTTCTTTCGTCAAAATTTTTCAGAAAACCTCGTTTTAAGGAAATCCCGCATCGTGCGAAATTATCTTGTTTTTCCTAAACAACATGTTGTAACTCGAAAAGCTTTGGTGTTGCGTGTATGTCTAAGCGTGTAGCCTCAAAAGAGAACACACAGGAGAGTTGTATCTCGATAGAATTTGTAAGAATACCACGTTAAAAGGAAATACAGTGTTGCAAAGTAAAGACAAATACATATGTATTGGAAACCCATAAACTTTACGAGATGAAATAAAGCATCGTACAAAATTAGCTTGTATCTCCTAAACAACACGTTGTAACTCGAAAAGATGTGGTGTGGCGTGTACGTCTAAACGTGTAGCCTCAAAAGAGAACCCACAGGAGAATTTTTTTCGTCAAAATTTTTCAGAAAACCACGGTTTACGGAAATCCCGTATCGTGCGAAATTATCTTGTTTTTCCTAAACAACACGTTGTAACTCGAAAGGCTTTGGTGTTGCGTGTATGTCTAAGCATGTAGCCTCAAAAGAGAACGCACAGGAGAGTTTTTTCTCAATAGAATTTGTAAGAATACCACGTTATAAGGAAATACAGTGTTGCAGAGTAAAGACAAATACGTATGTATTGGAAACCCATAAACTTTACGAGATGAAATAAAGCATCGTACAAAATTAGGTTGTATCTCCTAAACAACACGTGGTAACTCGAAAAGATTTGGTGTGGCGTGTACGTCTAAACGTGTAGCCTCAAAAGAGAACCCACAGGACAATTTTCTTTCGTCAAAATTCGTCAGAAAACCACGTTTTAAGAAAATCCCTCATCGTGAGAAATTATCTTGTTCTTCCTAAACAACACGTTTTAACTCGAAAAGCTTTGGTGTTGGGTGTATGTCTAAGTGTGTAGCCCCAAAAGAGAACACACAGGAGAGTTTTCTCTCGAAAGAATATGTAATAATACCACGTTATTAGGAAACACAGTGTTGTAAAGACAAATACTTACGTATTGGAAAAACTTTACGAGAAGAAATAACGCATCGTACAAAATTAGTTTGTATCTCCTAAACAACACGTTGTAACTTAAAAAGATTTGGTGTGGCCTGTACGTCTAAACGTGTAGCCTCAAAAGAGAACCCACAGGAGAATTTTCTTTCGTCAAAATTTTTCAGAAAACCACGTTTTAAGGAAATCCCGCATCGTGCGAAATTATCTTGTTTTTCCTAAACAACATGTTGTAACTCGAAAAGCTTTGGTGTTGCGTGTATGTCTAAGCGTGTAGCCTCAAAAGAGAACACACAGGAGAGTTGTATCTCGATAGAATTTGTAAGAATACCACGTTAAAAGGAAATACAGTGTTGCAAAGTAAAGACAAATACATATGTATTGGAAACCCATAAACTTTACGAGATGAAATAAAGCATCGTACAAAATTAGCTTGTATCTCCTAAACAACACGTTGTAACTCGAAAAGATGTGGTGTGGCGTGTACGTCTAAACGTGTAGCCTCAAAAGAGAACCCACAGGAGAATTTTTTTCGTCAAAATTTTTCAGAAAACCACGGTTTACGGAAATCCCGTATCGTGCGAAATTATCTTGTTTTTCCTAAACAACACGTTGTAACTCGAAAGGCTTTGGTGTTGCGTGTATGTCTAAGCATGTAGCCTCAAAAGAGAACGCACAGGAGAGTTTTTTCTCAATAGAATTTGTAAGAATACCACGTTATAAGGAAATACAGTGTTGCAGAGTAAAGACAAATACGTATGTATTGGAAACCCATAAACTTTACGAGATGAAATAAAGCATCGTACAAAATTAGCTGTATCTCCTAAACAACACGTGGTAACTCGAAAGGATTTGGTGTGGCGTGTACGTCTAAACGTGTAGCCTCAATAGAGAACCCACAGGACAATTTTCTTTCGTCAAAATTCGTCAGAAAACCACGTTTTAAGAAAATCCCTCATCGTGAGAAATTATCTTGTTCTTCCTAAACAACACGTTTTAACTCGAAAAGCTTTGGTGTTGGGTGTATGTCTAAGTGTGTAGCCCCAAAAGAGAACACACAGGAGAGTTTTCTCTCGAAAGAATATGTAAGAATACCACGTTATAAGGAAATACAGTGTGGCAGAGTAAAGACAAATATGTACATATTGGAAGCACTTTATGAGAGAAATAACGCATCTTGCAAAATTAGCTTGTTTGTCCTAAACAACACGTTGTAACTCAAAAAGATTTGGTGTGGCGTGTACGTCTAAACGTGTAGCCTCACAAGAGAACCCACAGGAGAGTTTTCTTTCGTCAAAATTTGTCAGAAAACCACGTTTTAAGGAAATCCCGCATCGTGAGAAATTATCTTGTTCTTCCTAAACAACACGTTTTAACTCGAAAAGCTTTGGTGTTGCGTGTATGTCTAAGCATGTAGCCCCAAAAGAGAACGCACAGGAGAGTTTTCTCTCAAAAGAATATTTAGAATACCACGTTATAAGGAAATACAGTGTGGCAGAGTAAAGACAAATACGTATGTATTGGAAGCACTTTATGAGAGAAATAAAGCATCTTGCAAAATTAGGGTGTATGTCTTAAACAACACGTTGTAACTCAAAAAGACTTGGTGTGGCGTGTACGTATAAACATGTAGCCTCAAAAGAGAACCCACAGGAGAGTTTTCTTTCGTCAAAATTTGTCAAAACCACGTTTTAAAGAAATCCCGCATCGTGCGAAATTATCTTGTTTTTCCTGAACAACATGTTGTAACTCGAAAAGGTTTGGTGTTGCGGGTATATCTAAGCGTGTAGCCTCAAAAAAGAACGCACAGGAGAGTTTTCTCCCAAAAGATTATGTAGGAATACCACATTATAAGGAAATACAGTGTTGCAGAGTAAAGACAAATACATACTTATTGGAAACACTTAAACTTTACGAGTAGAAATAACACATAGTACAAAATAAGCTTGTATCTCCTAAACAACACGATATAACTCAAAAGGATTTGGTGTGGCTTGTACGTCTATACGTGTACCCTCAAAAGAGAACCCACAAGAGAATTTTCTTTCGTCAAAATTTGTCAGAAAACCACGTTTTAAGGAAATCCCGCATCGTGAGAAATTATCTGGTTTTTCCTAAACAACACGTTGTAACTCGAAAAGCTTTGGTGTTGCGTGTATGTCTAAGCGTGTAGCCTCAAAAGAGAATGCACAGGAGAGTTTTCTCTCGAAAGAATATGTAAGAATACCACGTTATATGGAAATACATTGTTGCAGAGTAAAGACAAATACGTACATATTGGAAACCCTTTACGAGAGGTAATAACGTATCTTACAAAATTAGCTTGTATCTCCTAAACAAAACGTTGTAACTCGAAAAGATTTGGTGTGGCGTTTACAACTAAACATGTAGCCTCAAAAGAGAACCCACAGGAGAATTTTCTTTCGTCAAAATTTTTCAGAAAACCACGTTTTAAGGAAATCCCACATCGTGTGAAATTATCTTGTTTTTCCTAAACAACAGGTTGTAATTCGAAATGCTTTGGTGTTGCGTGTATGTCTAAGTGTGTAGCCCCAAAAGAGAACACACAGGAGAGTTTTCTCTCGAAAGAATATGTAAGAATACCACGTTATTAGGAAACACAGTGTTGTAAAGACAAATACTTACGTATTGGAAAAACTTTACGAGAAGAAATAACGCATCATACAAAATTAGCTTGTATCTCCTAAACAACACGTTGTAACTTAAAAAGATTTGGTGTGGCCTGTACGTCTAAACGTGTAGCCTCAAAAGAGAACCCACAGGAGAATTTTCTTTCGTCAAAATTTTTCAGAAAACCTCGTTTTAAGGAAATCCCGCATCGTGCGAAATTATCTTGTTTTTCCTAAACAACATGTTGTAACTCGAAAAGCTTTGGTGTTGCGTGTATGTCTAAGCGTGTAGCCTCAAAAGAGAACACACAGGAGAGTTGTATCTCGATAGAATTTGTAAGAATACCACGTTAAAAGGAAATACAGTGTTGCAAAGTAAAGACAAATACATATGTATTGGAAACCCATAAACTTTACGAGATGAAATAAAGCATCGTACAAAATTAGCTTGTATCTCCTAAACAACACGTTGTAACTCGAAAAGATGTGGTGTGGCGTGTACGTCTAAACGTGTAGCCTCAAAAGAGAACCCACAGGAGAATTTTTTTCGTCAAAATTTTTCAGAAAACCACGGTTTACGGAAATCCCGTATCGTGCGAAATTATCTTGTTTTTCCTAAACAACACGTTGTAACTCGAAAGGCTTTGGTGTTGCGTGTATGTCTAAGCATGTAGCCTCAAAAGAGAACGCACAGGAGAGTTTTTTCTCAATAGAATTTGTAAGAATACCACGTTATAAGGAAATACAGTGTTGCAGAGTAAAGACAAATACGTATGTATTGGAAACCCATAAACTTTACGAGATGAAATAAAGCATCGTACAAAATTAGGTTGTATCTCCTAAACAACACGTGGTAACTCGAAAAGATTTGGTGTGGCGTGTACGTCTAAACGTGTAGCCTCAAAAGAGAACCCACAGGACAATTTTCTTTCGTCAAAATTCGTCAGAAAACCACGTTTTAAGAAAATCCCTCATCGTGAGAAATTATCTTGTTCTTCCTAAACAACACGTTTTAACTCGAAAAGCTTTGGTGTTGGGTGTATGTCTAAGTGTGTAGCCCCAAAAGAGAACACACAGGAGAGTTTTCTCTCGAAAGAATATGTAAGAATACCACGTTATTAGGAAACACAGTGTTGTAAAGACAAATACTTACGTATTGGAAAAACTTTACGAGAAGAAATAACGCATCGTACAAAATTAGCTTGTATCTCCTAAACAACACGTTGTAACTTAAAAAGATTTGGTGTGGCCTGTACGTCTAAACGTGTAGCCTCAAAAGAGAACCCACAGGAGAATTTTCTTTCGTCAAAATTTTTCAGAAAACCACGTTTTAAGGAAATCCCGCATCGTGCGAAATTATCTTGTTTTTCCTAAACAACATGTTGTAACTCGAAAAGCTTTGGTGTTGCGTGTATGTCTAAGCGTGTAGCCTCAAAAGAGAACACACAGGAGAGTTGTATCTCGATAGAATTTGTAAGAATACCACGTTAAAAGGAAATACAGTGTTGCAAAGTAAAGACAAATACATATGTATTGGAAACCCATAAACTTTACGAGATGAAATAAAGCATCGTACAAAATTAGCTTGTATCTCCTAAACAACACGTTGTAACTCGAAAAGATGTGGTGTGGCGTGTACGTCTAAACGTGTAGCCTCAAAAGAGAACCCACAGGAGAATTTTTTTCGTCAAAATTTTTCAGAAAACCACGGTTTACGGAAATCCCGTATCGTGCGAAATTATCTTGTTTTTCCTAAACAACACGTTGTAACTCGAAAGGCTTTGGTGTTGCGTGTATGTCTAAGCATGTAGCCTCAAAAGAGAACGCACAGGAGAGTTTTTTCTCAATAGAATTTGTAAGAATACCACGTTATAAGGAAATACAGTGTTGCAGAGTAAAGACAAATACGTATGTATTGGAAACCCATAAACTTTACGAGATGAAATAAAGCATCGTACAGAATTAGCTTGTATCTCCTAAACAACACGTGGTAACTCGAAAAGATTTGGTGTGGCGTGTACGTCTAAACGTGTAGCCTCAAAAGAGAACCCACAGGACAATTTTCTTTCGTCAAAATTCGTCAGAAAACCACGTTTTAAGAAAATCCCTCATCGTGAGAAATTATCTTGTTCTTCCTAAACAACACGTTTTAACTCGAAAAGCTTTGGTGTTGGGTGTATGTCTAAGTGTGTAGCCCCAAAAGAGAACACACAGGAGAGTTTTCTCTCGAAAGAATATGTAAGAATACCACGTTATTAGGAAACACAGTGTTGTAAAGACAAATACTTACGTATTGGAAAAACTTTACGAGAAGAAATAACGCATCGTACAAAATTAGCTTGTATCTCCTAAACAACACGTTGTAACTCGAAAAGATGTGGTGTGGCGTGTACGTCTAAACGTGTAGCCTCAAAAGAGAACCCACATGAGAATTTTTTTCGTCAAAATTTTTCAGAAAACCACGGTTTACGGAAATTCCGTATCGTGCGAAATTATCTTGTTTTTCCTAAACAACACGTTGTAACTCGAAAGGCTTTGGTGTTGCGTGTATGTCTAAGCATGTAGCCTCAAAAGAGAACGCACAGGAGAGTTTTTTCTCAATAGAATTTGTAAGAATACCACGTTATAAGGAAATACAGTGTTGCAGAGTAAAGACAAATACGTATGTATTGGAAACCCATAAACTTTACGAGATGAAATAAAGCATCGTACAAAATTAGCTTGTATCTCCTAAACAACACGTGGTAACTCGAAAAGATTTGGTGTGGCGTGTACGTCTAAACGTGTAGCCTCAAAAGAGAACCCACAGGACAATTTTCTTTCGTCAAGATTCGTCAGAAAACCACGTTTTAAGAAAATCCCTCATCGTGAGAAATTATCTTGTTCTTCCTAAACAACACGTTTTAACTCGAAAAGCTTTGGTGTTGGGTGTATGTCTAAGTGTGTAGCCCCAAAAGAGAACACACAGGAGACTTTTCTCTCGAAAGAATATGTAAGAATACCACGTTATTAGGAAACACAGTGTTGTAAAGACAAATACTTACGTATTGGAAAAACTTTACGAGAAGAAATAACGCTTCGTACAAAATTAGCTTGTATCTCCTAAACAACACGTTGTAACTTAAAAAGATTTGGTGTGGCCTGTACGTCTAAACGTGTAGCCTCAAAAGAGAACCCACAGGAGAATTTTCTTTCGTCAAAATTTTTCAGAAAACCACGTTTTAAGGAAATCCCGCATCGTGCGAAATTATCTTGTTTTTCCTAAACAACATGTTGTAACTCGAAAAGCTTTGGTGTTGCGTGTATGTCTAAGCGTGTAGCCTCAAAAGAGAACACACAGGAGAGTTGTATCTCGATAGAATTTGTAAGAATACCACGTTAAAAGGAAATACAGTGTTGCAAAGTAAAGACAAATACATATGTATTGGAAACCCATAAACTTTACGAGATGAAATAAAGCATCGTACAAAATTAGCTTGTATCTCCTAAACAACACGTTGTAACTCGAAAAGATGTGGTGTGGCGTGTACGTCTAAACGTGTAGCCTCAAAAGAGAACCCACAGGAGAATTTTTTTCGTCAAAATTTTTCAGAAAACCACGGTTTACGGAAATCCCGTATCGTGCGAAATTATCTTGTTTTTCCTAAACAACACGTTGTAACTCGAAAGGCTTTGGTGTTGCGTGTATGTCTAAGCATGTAGCCTCAAAAGAGAACGCACAGGAGAGTTTTTTCTCAATAGAATTTGTAAGAATACCACGTTATAAGGAAATACAGTGTTGCAGAGTAAAGACAAATACGTATGTATTGGAAACCCATAAACTTTACGAGATGAAATAAAGCATCGTACAAAATTAGCTTGTATCTCCTAAACAACACGTGGTAACTCGAAAGGATTTGGTGTGGCGTGTACGTCTAAACGTGTAGCCTCAAAAGAGAACCCA